>NC_045746.1:2975956-2977127 GCF_008692095.1 Etheostoma spectabile
AGTATTTCAGTGTGAAATGCACTATAACTACCATTCAAATTTACATCCTTACTTTCTTAAATATGGGCCCAAATTGACACCTGTTTATTTACAGAATCAGTCACCTCACTAATTGAACAAAACACTGCTATTATTTTCGACATGCCCCTTTTAATTACAGATTCAATTACACAGAATGAGCAGCATGTATGTCATGACTTTTGTCATGACTTGACATGACATGACATGACATGGGCTGTTGGTTTTCTATAACTCTACTACACTTACTAGTAAATTATTTGCCATGTAGAAATATCATTTCTACCGAAAAATATGATTTATGAGGAAATTTAATTAAATTTGTATGTAGAAAATTTAAAAACAATGTATTTCTGTTCTGAATGGTGCAGCCACGTTAGGAAAATATGATTTCTGTTGAGGTCTAACTCCATGTCATGCTGTCTTATTTCTCATTCTTTGTCTCTGTGAAGAGGTCATGACAGTCCCTTTTGTCACTCACCAACCCACTCTCTTCCTCTGTCTCTGCCAGATGAGTTAGGTTAAACTATTAACATATAGAAAGAAGCATTTTGCTTCACAGCAGGAAGTAACCTTCTGTCTCCAGCCCCCTGGTGTCTTGACTAGGTAAAGAGAATAGAATATTGATTCCTTTATTTTTGTGAGAGTTTCTCATTTAAATGATAGAATGATTTTGATCTGTGACTGAAACTGACCCCAAAGGGGCAGAGTTTAGAGCCATGTCCTCCCTCATTAGACTGTAAAGAAACCAACAAGATGCGCTCAACAAGTTAATGTGCCAACAACAGATCAATGAGAATGAGTTTAACTACACCAGGTGAAAAAGAACCGCCCCCAGGTCCACTGATTAATGTGACCCCAGAAGGGAGGCATGTTGTTCAGTCCACTGACAGCTGCAGTGTAACATTTGTCTTAGTCGTATCATTTTCATCATGCTGTTTCATTAAACCTTTTGTTAATTCTTCATTGGACTCTAGCCTCTCTCCTTCCTCATGAAAATCAAAGAACACGTGTTAGTTTTTTCTAACAACTGCTATTATTTTGTATGACTGTATATGCTATAATGACATCTCAGGTCAACAACCTCAACAGCAGTCTAGTGTGAAAGATTTGTGAATTGTTTTGTGTACACAAAGATTAGAAGTTTATGCAC
>NC_045746.1:2977137-2980174 GCF_008692095.1 Etheostoma spectabile
AAGAGACACTGCTCATGTGATCGCTAAGTTTTACCGTCAGCGTTTTCCGTCCCGTAGTAGATAGTGCTTATTTATCCAGCCTAGCTTAAGCTTTCACCATGCATGTGTTAGAAGCCTTTGTCAAGCGGGCAATTACTTGCCTGAAACTTCCGGAGAAAATTCAACTTGATGTTAGTTATGACCAGATTGGCATCCCAGCACACTATATCATGGGATTGCATAGGATCAAACACACATGGTAAAACTCACTTGCACAGCCACAGACAGCCTGTGAATGTATTTAAGGCCAGGGCTAAATGATTTTGACCTTTTACCTCCTCTCACTCCCTCTCTCTCTCTTTTTCTCACTCCTTGTCCATGCTCCATCTCACACCTGTTGTCAGACCCATGCACGCCAGAGATTTGTTCCGTCACACCCACATGCCAGTTTAGACACACTAATAGATAAAAGAAGGGAGGCAACTGGGGGACAGGGGCAGTGGGACGGTGTGTAACATCGTGCGATATAACAGCCTTTGCTATTGACTATTTTTTTCCCTCAGTCACCGCTTGAAAAAATGTGTGTGTGTGTGTGTGTGTTCATTCTTACACAACTTCCAAAGATCATCAGACTATTTGCAGATAGGGGTATTTCATCAGAGACAGACAGACAGATGATAAGTGGACATTTGTGCTTATCAATGCAGTCTTTCCCTTAGTTTGACCTCAACCCCAACCCCCTCCAACAAAAGAAAATCTCTGCTCCCCTCAGGCTCTTTGTTGTCACTCTGTATTCTGTTCTCTTAAGCTTGGGGGTCTTAGGTGGCCTGGTTGCTCTCACTGATCCTCCCTCTCTTACTCCTTCTCAAATGTAACAAAAATTCAAATTTTCTTTGTGGCCATAAATAAGTACAGTGTTGTCAGGGTTATGTTGTACAAGGCTTACAAAGTAGGTGTAATCTTTCAGAATGTAAGAAAATGCTACATTCCTGTACACTGTAGTATGTTGTACACTACACACTACATTACTGCATAGAACACTGACAAATTGATGCAAACTAACCATTATACAAAACATCTAAGTCAAATTTAAAATACTTAATTTACATGGTAGCCATTTTTGTAAAAACAAGTATCTGTAAAACAAGTAGCCAGTCTTTGTCCCCATCCCCCCTCCTCAAATGATCCTCGAAGTCGTAAATAATTTCAACCTTTCATCTCATTGTCCCTCTTTCCTTTTCCATGTGTCTCTCTCACACCTGTTTATGTTAAATGTCAGACCCATGCACGCCAGAAATTTGTTTCGTCACACACGTGCCAGTTTACACACACTAATAGATGAGAGAAGGGATGCAACTGGAGGACAGGGGCAGTAGAATGGTGTGTAACATTGTGTGATGTAACAACATTCCCTTTTTACTTTTTTTCCCCCTCTTCAATTCCTGCTTTTACAGAACAATTTTTACAGGGAGTTGGCGGTTGTCGACGTCCCCTTGGCTGTTCAGCTTGAAAACAAGAGTGAAGAAAACAAACGACTGACAAGCACACTCAAAGCTTCTTATATTTTAAATGTCATCTGATCAATGCAATACAATTAGAGCTGTCACAATGGGTCAAACATTATGTTTGAATGTTCCTTCTAAAAACACAGGTTTGAACTATTGGAATAACTATTTTTGCATGTCCATAAAATGGCAACTGTAGCCTACAACGAGATATACATATTTACTTGTTTAGGCATTTTAGTCCAACATAATGTCTTTTAAAAGATCTCTACATACCTACACATTACAAAATAAACCTATGTTAATTAAACTAATATCCTGCACCTTGATATTTAATTTAAAGACCGTGTAGACCTCTCTGCGGCAGTATAGAATCCACGCAACTTCTGGGCAAGACCCGCCCTTCAATCGCATTCACACACTACTATTGGCCAGGCGTCCATGCTTAAGTAAGGTGACGTAGCCCGATTTGTTCAGGTCTTACATCCTGACCAATTGGCTATCCTAACCTTAACCACTCAAGGTCAATGCCTAACCCCAAACAATTGAGCTGCTGTTTCTGCTTTTCGACATCTATTACACAATCCTGTTGGATGTTTTCCTTCATGATGAAAAGTGTACTATTATATTAAGTATGCCCAATCCTCAGTCTGTTGATGACTGTCTCCTCTTTCCTATTTCCTCAGCCTCTCCTTACATTACCAACACCCTTTTGGATGTTAAATAAATGTCTTCCCTTTTGTTGTTCCCAGTGCTGTTGTCATTTTTTGTTTATTTCCTTCCAAACAATGCTCTTTCCTTCTGTATTTGATAATTCAATTACTGTATCTCTGTTTCCCCTCCTCACCGCTTGCTTTGCTAGCTTGTCCACCCTCTCATTACCCCAAATGCCTTTGTGCTGTCATGATTTCATAGAGCAAATCCTGTCGAGTAGATGTTCCTGATCTTAGACTGTACAGGGCAGATAGAGAGTCACTACAGACTAGGGCCTTCTCTGGTCTATATTCTCCCAGCCGTTCCAGAGCCGTCAATATAGCATATAGCTCCACTGTAAATACACTTAACAAATTTGATGTTCTTCTATAAACTTCCCCCTGTTACTCAGGACTACAATAGAAGATCCAGCTGTGAAGATTTGCACATATTCCTTATATTTAATTTCTGCATATTCATAAAATTCCCTCACCAGAGTATCCAGTTTCCCTTGTGTTGAATGATGAATAGATTCCTGCTGGTATGGGAAGTTATTTCATTGTACGCTTGCGCAAAACGTACATGCTACTTGGCAGTCGACTGTAGTCTGTGCGGTGTGTTACAGTGCTAATCTTTGGTCCAGACAAGGGCTCCAAAGGCCCCCTGTGGCATTACAGATACTTGTTCTTGCAATAATGGCCACCATGCAAATAAAGCATTATTTGAATTACATGTTTTTATAATGGTTAGTTTGCATCAATTTGTCAGTGTTCTGTGTAATGTAGTTGTATAACATAGTAGTGTACAGGAATGTAGCATTACACCTACATTGTAAGCCTTGTACAACATGACCCTGACAA
>NC_045746.1:2980184-2992906 GCF_008692095.1 Etheostoma spectabile
TGTATTTATTTATTTATGACCCCAAAGAAAATGTGAATTTTGAATTTTTTTTTAGAAAGAGTAAGATGATCAGTGAGAGCTACAAAGCCACCTATCTATACTATTATAATGTCACTGCTATTACATTGCACATATCTGTACATGTTGTTCATACTCTGTTCATATTACATAGCCATATTTCATTGTCTTTGTACTTGTACTCTGCACAATGACAATACATTTGAATCTAATTTAATCTAATCTAAAGACACCCACGTTTAAGAGAAAATAAATTGGAGTAAAGAGAGGGGGAAGAGCCCCCATTGACAGAGAGGAGAAAAAAAACAGTTTGAGACTACGAGTAGCCTGTCTTTGTCTCCATCCCCCTCCTCACCCCTCCCTCTTCTCTTGCACTCTGTGCACAGCCTGATGACATCATGAACAGCCGGTATAAATCCAGCCAGTAGGATTGCTGCACAGCTTGTGGTGCTGACTACACTGTCTCCCTCTTCTCTTATTCTATCACTCCCTGTCTTTGCTGCTTCACACACTCTGTCTCTCAACCACATACACACACCCTTACACAGTCTCTTGCAACCTCATTCCTCCACACTGCTGCAGACATGGCTGAAGCTTTCGTTGGCACATGGAACCTCAAGGAGAGCGAGAAATTTGATGACTACATGAAGGAGCTGGGTAAGTGGGTTTTGCGTGTACACTAAATGCACATGTATTGTCCAACTGTACAATCGTTGATGTTTTATACTTTACATACCTCACATTTGCAATCCCTACTGTCTTACATTTTGATATATTCACCACAATACTTACTCCTGCACTTCAGTTCAGCATATATATATTCTTGCACTCTGTTTAGATGTTAATTGCATTTCATTAGCTCTGTACTTGTAGTCTGCTTAATGATTTAATGAAAACTTTGAAAATGGTTGCATGTGAAAGTGTGCGCATGCCTGAGTAACGAGAGGACGCAGTGCTGCATGTGAGCACATGTGAAAATTGGGCTGAGGAAAGATAGATGATCTAAGGTGTGTTTGTGTTTAACTTGTTTAAGCAGCTGTTAAAGCTGTAAAGCAGATGAAGGGAGACAAAAGAAGGGGTAAATAAGGGTGGAACCAAAATGGGGAATAGGAGAAAAACTAGTAGAACAAGGGTGGAAAAAGAAGGAAAGAAAACGGGAGAGTATGGGAACCAGAGTGGTTGACCGCATGGCCTAAAGTGCTGGAAATGAGGGAGGGGCTTTCTTTTAGTGCAGCAAACCCCCCCCCCCCTTTGAGTCTGAATGGCAACAAACTGGCATTCACACACTTGTGTGGGTGACCTCTGCTGAAAGCTGATCATTGTTTGAAGCCATGAAAGGAGCTGAATATAAGATGGTCCCAATGCTGAGGAGCAAATGGAATGAGAATGTTCAGAAAAAGTGGGCTTCATTTCTCACCCACACTCGCACATAGTTTGGTGTGCGTGTGTGTGTAGACAGGTGCTTGGACTTTTACAACCGTGAAGAATGACACTAAACTATTTGACTGTGTGTGTGTGTGTGTGTGTGTGTGTGTGTGTGTGTGTGTGAGAGATATTCATGCTTACTGACCTCAGCCACAATTAATTGACCTATCTGCTCTGATTACCATAGAAACAGAGACCCTTCAACCTCTAACCCCAATCCTATTAATCAATGAGGCACACACACACACAGACTTTTTGTTGAATTGATTGTGGGAAAGTAGCTGTTTTAGCTCTTGGAGATGAACTGGTATGCCACCCTGAAAAAAAGATTTTCTCCTTTGGTAGACAAGGGAGTGAGTCACTATTAACCAATGAAATTTAGTCTTTTGTAACCTCCCTCCCTTGCACACACACACACACACACACACACACACACACACACACACACACACACACACACACACACACACACACACACACAAAAGCGAGTAATCATATGCACACATAAATTAGGCAGGCAGGCAGGTCAGTGGGGCCCTGCAATGTTTGAAGTACATGCTGCAAGTTTGGACAGCAGTCAAATAGAGATTAGAGATTGTGAGCTGAAGGAGACCCAAAGGAGAAATGCATGGCTACTGCTTTTTGCTTGACTTTGTAGTTGTAGTGGCATGTAGTGCCACCACAAGGTTGACAATTTTGATTTCTAATTGGTTGAGCTTTAGAGAGCTGCTTGCGTGGCTGTAGGCTCATAGATTTGTTTATTTTTTTTGTATACATCAAGACAACTACTGTATGTCCCCCCCCAAAAACATTACATAACCCATGTGTTTTTGTTTTTAAACAGGTGTGGGCTTGGCTACACGTGCGGTGGGAACCATGACCAAGCCCACCACTATCATCTCAGTGGATGGTGACACGGTGACAGTGAAGACCCAGAGCTCCATAAAGAACACAGAGCTTAACTTCAAGCTGGGAGAGGAGTTTGACGAGACCACCGCCGATGACAGGAAAGTTAAGGTGAGAGGTCAGGTTGCTCATACAGGAGATCAGTGAGAATACCCACACTCAAGGGCAAAACCTCAATTTATATATTTTTTTTAATAAAGCGTCTTTAAGTGATTCTCTATGAAACCCACTATACACCTAAAGCATGCTGAAGTATCCATACATATATGAAAGTGATAACAACAGTCATGATGAAGATTGATGGAAAAACAGACAACAGACTTGTGACAGTTTGAGGTTGCAACCACAAGCAATTTGCAACCACTTAAGACACAGCAACATTACCTTATTCTAATTTAGAGGGGGAGGGAATTTACCGTGGTTCCAGGGGTGCAGAGGTTTAGAGTCTTGCTTGTTTGAGATACATCAGACTGGAAACATCCTTATTTGTGGCTCGTTGTGAGTGAAATCATTTCTCAGTCTGATTCAAAACTCTTAAGACACAAAATAGGCAGAGCAGATGCATAAAGAAGACATTTTACTAGCATTAAAGCATCACATGCACTTACCCCTGTGGATGTTAAAATATTATATATGATTGGCTCATTGTTAGTCATGCTTTAAAGTGACACTATTTATGTTTGAAGAGAAGAAATAACATTCTAACTTTCACAAATAAAAACCTACATTTACAAGTGATAAAACACACCTATGATTGATTTTGATTTTATGATTGAATAATGTTAGCAAACTTCAGATGTTGCTATGGGCTATAACTGACAGTCCTGAGTCAGTTTGGCTTCAGAGACTTTACGACTCTTCTCTACTTGTGCTATTTTTTAACATTTTAGCATTACAGTTACATTTGTTAAGAAATAAGTAGCATTTTTTCTGTTGTAGCTGGTCAAGACAGAGCTAACTTAACTACTTTAGTGTTTGGTAGTTTAATCTGTAACATGCATATTTAACAAGTTTAAATGTTTTGAAAATCTTGTCTTACTTTGGATGCTTCCATTAGAAAACACACATGTAGTACACTGTGTACACTATGTAATCACTTGTGTAGTGCACACATTTTGACAGGGTAGTATTGTCTCAAATAGCCCACTACCATTATGCACTTACCAGAAATGACTCTTCTTCTTTGTAATAGTGAATAGCAACCAGGGGGACCATTACCACTTATTAACTTAAATAAGTGGTACTTATAAAAAAAAACGGCTGCAGCTTCCTCATCCGCCATTTTCACAAGTTAGATAAATGTTGGTGGGCCTGTAGCTTCTGCTACGTAGCAAAGATGGCGACTGTTGAGCGTGAGTAGTGCCCAGCGTTCCACTCTTAAACTTATTGACCGTTATGAGTACACCACCCTGGTACTCGTTGTGCACTACATTGTGATATAAAGTGTGAAGTACAGAAGTGCGTGAATTGAGACAGCATTATTCTGCAAGGTAGGCTAACTGTAGCTGTCAAATAAATATGTAATGTAAAAAAAAAAGTGATTTAAAAAAAGTACAGTATTTGCCACTAAATAGTAGTTAAGAAGTATAAGTAGCAAAGCAAGAACCTCAAAATTGTACTTAAATAAATGTTTAATGAACCAAACATTCATTCATGAGAAAATTCATATGATCTTGAATATGTACATTAGGGTGTAATAAGCTCCTTCTGTTTGTCCCTCTGCTGGCTCCAGTCTATTGTAAATATAGAGGATGGGAAGTTGGTGCACGTACAGAAGTGGGACGGCAAAGAGACCAGTCTGGTCAGGGAAGTCAACGGCAACACCCTCACACTGGTCAGTGCTCACACAAAATGTGTACATTTAACAATATGTGTGTGTATTTTTTATTTTTTTTTAACCGTCTCTTTCTCGCTCTTCGTCACAGACACTTACAATGGGAAAAGTTGTTTGCAAACGTCACTACGTGAAGGGAGAGTAAAACACTGAAACATCCCTCCAACATCTACTTGCATCAGCCAAAGCCTAGCACCCCCAAACTCCTTAACACCACTTCAGCCCAAGCCAAGCAAACCCCTGGAATGGCAATACAGATTACTACTGCAGATCCCCATCAATGTCCCTTCACACTGTACGCTCAGTATTAACGTTACTGCAGACTGGGAGCTCCCTTTTCTCTTCTTTATATTGTGTGTGCCTCCTACTGTAAGGCACACTGAATATAGTCCAATGATTTGATGTTTTCATTTAAAATCAAGTTCTGCATGTCTTTTTTTTGTTTGTTGAAAATGTGTTATGTCATGGTGCCTATGTTAAACCTGGAAAAGTGTTTGAATTTAAAAGTTTGCCTATTGAGAAAAATAAAAGTGTGTACACTGTTGGACAAACTGATAAAACAATGAAAATGTGTTTATTCTTGAGATGTTTAATGTCCATACATAGTTGGTAGATCCAGAAGTTCACTGACTAAAGACAAAGTTTACTCAACTGGGACTGGAATGAGCAAATATCCTAATTTATTGTAGAATTTCTGGAATATTGTATAATGTAATAACATGTCTGAGCAGCTGTGATCAGTAAATAATTATGTACAGTGTCATTCAGGGAGCTTCAGCCCAAGGGCATAGAAAAAGTTAGTTGCGGTCTTTAACACACTCCAGGCAAAAGTTCATTAGGTCAACACAACTGTATAAGTATTTTACACAGACTGTGACCAGAGTTTCCAAAACCGTTAGTTTTTCTCTCTCTCTCTCTCAGTGAGGGGAAAGTTCTGTAAAGCTTGTACTAGGTGGGTAGATACATTCAAGTCCCGTACTTGTACATAGGTGCGTGTGTGCTTTCTAAATTCGGATCATTCGCTCCCACAGTAGATTGATGTCATGTGACTGGCAGACTACCAACTAGAGGCAGGGGAAAGGGGTAAAAGGGTGCAGGGCAACTAAAGTTACCCTGAACTGAAATGGTCAGAAGAAAGGACAAAGCAAATGCAAATTTGAGATGAGTAAAGACCTCATGTATCTAATATATGTAACTATATCTGCATAGCTAAAAGTATTGGATACATGGTAAACAAAGGCAGGTGACAATGTATTGAAGGTATAATTCTGTGTGGAAACATTTTATTCAAAATATGTGCAATAACGCAACAATCTCAATTCTGATTGTGCAAGCTCAGGGTCATTCTGAATGTACATGTTAACTATATCTTGTACATTGTCAGGTACAAACTAGCGAAGGGAGAACGCAAGAAAAGGAAGAGGAGTCTTGAGACTTACTAATAAGCACGGCCATTGCCTAATCGCTACAGCTGGAAACATTGTATTTCTCCACAATCCAACAAGTGGGAGTTTTGAGACAAGGTCAGAGCAGCACAAAAGAAACAAGATGGTAATTCCTTAACATCGCCTTATCTGGTCTAACATTGACAGCTGACCGGGGTTCTTTTGAAAAGAAGAAAACAAGATACTTTTTCCAACTTTCACCTCTGGGTACATGACCCAGCCTGGAATTTAGTTTGTGTCAATCCTTACCTCGGCTCAGACCTAGCATGAGAAACCCTACCTTACTTGAAAACATTAACCTTAAAAAAGACCCCAGGGTGGACCAGACCCAACCTGAGAATTTCTTATGTTTGTGTTTTGGTCCCTTGGACTTACATCAACATTATGAGTTCAAGGTCAAAGAACAAAGACATCAAGAGGCTTTTTTTTTATCTTCACAAATAAAATTTAATGGAGTTAACAGTTGACATGCAGGAAGAGGGTTGTGTCTCCTGCAAGCAGTCCCCTGGAAGTAAGATACACAAACACACACATCTCAAACACACATCTACTGTATGTTAAACTGACAATAAGGGGCAGACAGTCTCAGGATATCATCCTAGCTTGAAGTTCCTGTCACGCTTACTTGTGCTGCATTACACATCCTGTTAGTCTTTGCTACTTACGGTGTGTGTGTGTGTGTGTGTATAGCTTTCTCTGTGTGGCTTATTTAAAAGGTTTTTCCATGTTAGATCCCCACAAAATTCAGCTTTACGGTCTTCATATCTGCTTAATTAAACCGCACAGATGTAAACAACATCTGCATTCTAAAGGGATGGCCACTTTTTCATACTGGTTACACATATTTGGTTATTAATGTTGCGTAAACTCCTCACTGAGGGGGAGCCAGAGGTAACTTCTGAACAAGTGTGGCTTGTCACCTGATTTTTGTAACCTATTTTGATACTTTACACTTGATAGGAAGTCTTAGCATTCTTTCAACATGGAGAGACAGAAAGGAAAACTTAAATGATGGTTTCTATAATGAGCCGTCAGTGGAGAGATTATTAAAAGATACACAGCTTGCAGTCTGTCAGTCCGTCTGTTGCTACCCACTTCCTCTTTTGCGTCCGATAGCTACAGTGTGTGACTGAAGATGTATTTTTGTGGCTTTCTCAGCTGTGCTTGTGTGATCTGTGTTTCTTGTGTTTCTTCTTCTTTTTGTCCTCTTTGTCATGAGTGTGCTCGTGGCGCCTCCTCTTAGATTTGCATTCGCCGCTGCTGCTGCTGCTGTCGCTCTCGGACTCCTTCCTATCCCTCTTCCTCTTCTTTTTCATTTTTTTCTCCTAGAGGATAAACATAAGAAGAACATTACTTTTGTGTTTAAATAAAATGAAGTGGAACAAAAATGACAACACCCAATTTTGAAAGAAGCAGACAGCAGTTTCGATACCTCAAAACCAAATGACTTAACAATTGCATCAGCACCAAACCACACTGGAATCTTTCAAACAACACTTTTGACAGTTCTAACGAAGCTATCTTGTATCTTTTAACATAAGCAACCACAGACATGCACTAACATACAGAGACGTGTGGGTTGTTGCAGTTGATGACTCACACCTTAGAGACACAAAATGAAAGGCGGAGAGACATTAACTGTCACATATTGACCTTCTTTTTCTTCTTCTTTTTGTCTGAGTCTTGTTGTACTGAAACAGTGGAGGTCTGCTGCTGCTGCTGTTGCTCTTCCTCGTCCTCCTCAGGCAAAAGAGCGTACTGCAAGCCCGGAGCAGAGAAACAGTCTTTTGTGAAGTGACCTGAAAAGAGTAACATTCTATTAAAACTGTTGCACAAATTTAAAAGGGATTTTAAGCAAATTTCCATCTAGAAATTGTAGGAAACCAATGCAGTTTCTGTGTTTTCTAATAATGATGATGAGGATATTGTTTCCTTTCATGTTGTTGTCGTACCCTTGCATCCACACTTTGAGCATGTTGTGTTGAGTACAGCCTCCAATGTGATCCTGTTGCCTGTGTGGTCTCTAAACTGCTTACGCCGCCTTGCATCCTGCCTGCAATCACACACAGATGATAGAACACAGACCTGTCCATACACCCATGCAGACAGACACATTTAACAAAATAAAACTACTAAGTAAGTACTTACTCTGCCATAACATTGTTTGGGTCCAAGTCCTGCCCTGTTCCCTGATTGACAGCTTTCATTGAAAAGGACAACTTCACCTTGTCACCCCGAATCTGAGAGACAGTGAAAATTGCTGCAGTCATCCTGCTCACTTCACTGTGTGTGCGTGTGTGTGTGTGTGTGTGTGTGTGTGTGTGTGTGTGTGTGTGTGTGTGTGTGTGTGTGTGTGTTGTTACCTCTCTCCCAATGACTTTAATCCACACCTGTTCCCCCATATCGACAACCTCTGAGGCATTCTCAATCCGTGTGGCTGACATCTCACTCACATGTACGAGGCCTGTTTGTGCGAGGGAATAAGTGTAGATATCAATACATAAAATGCTGAACAGAAATTGCTTTCAAATGAAAATTTCGTTTGTTTTGATGATGATGAAATATATGCTTTAAGTTCATCAAGAATCACAGATTTAAACATTGTGTTTTCTGATCATTAGAAATCTTTAAAGACATCCAAAACGCTGTTGTCAGAATAGAATTAGTGCATTTTCACATTACAGCCATTCTGAACTCCCAATTTAAACCAGTTCCAACTTAAATAAAATATTTCAATCTTAAACTTTCTTATAAAAAATTTAAAAAATAAAAAAAAAAAAAAAAAAAAAAAAAAAGATTATTTCCTCAAAACGTCTTAGAAAGTTGAATTTATCCCAGTAAACTTTGCTTAGTTTGCCCTCCAGTGGTGGTAACAGGTATTTTGTTTGACGTGCAGGTCGAGATCAATTGTGCCACAACAAATCATAATATAGATTTGATTAATGAAATCCCACATCATCAATCTGTTCCACTTCTTAACAACCCTGGCCAACCGCAAATCCCTCATGTACAACCTTTACTAGGATGTCATAGAACTCAAACTGGGTGACTGTGCTAACATGTACAAAATCAACATATTCAAAACATAGGCTTCCATTGTATATATGTCATATGCTGTGGCATGCCCACAGATTGCAGGATGCTGGCTACCTTACTGCCGGCAATCAGAGAAGGAATTCTGTGGAAATGTTGAAATCCTACTTTAGTAGCATCATGCAGGTGCTTGCAGTCTCTTGCTGAGACGGCACTGTCAGACTGACACAGACACTATGCATGCACTAGACTCTGGGAAAGAGGGCTGCCTCTTGGTTGCTGCATTCTGCATTGCCTTTGGCTCTGGCTAAAGTCCCATCTCGGATGCAGTGGTTTTACCTGTCAGAGAATGCAAGTGTTGACTTAGCATATTTCTGCCACTGCATTGTCCTCTGTTTTATGTTTTCTTATAATTGTCCATGTTACTTTGGATGTAATGGTTTTCACCCATGCAAGCTCTACAATTTGCATTTGTGACTTTTGCCCCCTCTGATCTTTGTACATGTTTGCAATAACAGTCTATAGAGATAAATTCACTTTTTTGCCAACCTTCCTTCTTGTATCCTGGTAGTCTGACAAAGGCTCCGTAGGTCTGCAGAGAGACCACCTCTCCCTTGGAAATGCTGTGCATTGGTGGAAGACCCTCCAGTCCAGCAGGCTCTTGTCCTTGGCCATCACTGTCAGACATTGTCCCACAGGTATTAATGATCTGATCTAGAAGATTGATAATGAAACATATTTTAATCAAAAATAAAAAGAGGATTTTTTTTTCAAGATTGACATCTAAGGTTGTTTTCCGTCCATAGCTAATCCAGTATATAAATCCAAAAGGCAAGTGTTTGGGGGCAAGAGTTACAGAAAACACACATAACATCAGTGTCTACTTTAAAATCTCTGTACAATTTACATTTTAAAGGTTATAATATATACAGCTTCATAAGAAAAGTCTATAACAATATTTATTGAATATGGTGAAGACTCCAGTGCATCTGTCCAAATAGTCCCTTCCTTCCAATTTAATTGAACTAATAAACCATAACGTCTTGGATCGCTGAATCATACCGGGAGGAATACCACTAAATATGGTTTGTAATTCAAGCAGTGTAATAGGGACACTATATTTAAGCTAGTTATAAGTCTTCATAACTGCATACCGTGTACATTGCTAAACAAACATTTTACATGGTTATAAATGGTTTGAGTTTTATATTTTTAGTATTATGATTTAAACATATATTATTACTATTTATATGACAACTTAAGAGGAACTCAACAACATGAATAGTTAAGCTAATTATTTAAAACATTAAATTTTCAGTGATTAACAATTAAATCCCTCTTTGAAATTTAGCAGAGATGCAGCTCAGTTCTCTCACATAGGGATACAATGTAGTTGAGTAGGTTGAGATTCAGAGAGTAAACTGTGTGCAGAGGACCCTTAGATGAAGGCTAACTTAACTTTACATCTGTTGTCACGTTAACAGAGTAACGTTAGTTTAGAGAGCAGTGAGGCTAACGTTAGCCAACGTTAGCTAGCAAGCTGGATTAAAGCAGCTCCGTCTTCTAGCTAGCTAATCGACAAAACACAAACAAACGTAATAAACAGGATAATTGGTCCGTGCGCGTAGTGTATATCCCAATAAATACAAGAACGGTGCGCAATGTAGCACGGAGTCAAAAGAAAATATAAATGAATATTGTTACCTTTCGTATTAACGCAGCTGCCGTTTTACATCCGGTGCAGATCAGTTCAACAACAAGCAATGTAAACCAATCAGTGCAGTCAGTGCAGGCTTTGACCAATCACACGCCTCATAACCAGCGGAAGTAGTACCATTCTGCTCTTCGTTGGTTCTCCGTAGCTCGACGTCCCTCCATGAAAGAAGTCCATTTATTATATTTTTTACATAAATTCTAGCATTAGATTTAACGCCTTTGCTGATATTTGTTGACTAATTCAGGATGATTGAACCTAAGAAGAGAGTGGCGGACACGGCGGTCGTTCCAACCGCGGTGAAGCGGCCCCGGACGGAGCTGGTGGCGGCGGCTCAGTCTCAGCAACTCGTGGCCATGGTACGTATAGAGTAACGTTACTTGTACCTGGTGACTAGAAAAACAGTCAAAGCTGTTTGTTACAGGCGACCAAAACACATAGGCCGTCGTTATCACTAGACCCACATGTTCTTAAGTGAACTAACTGCACAAGGGATTGTCTTTAGGTGCATAAACAGGAACCCCTGCATGAAACGGCAGGAAAAGAAAATAACATTACATTGACTCAAATACAGGAAATACTGTGATGTGTTGAATTAACATTCAACCGTGTTCAGTACTGTGATTAATAATTATGTTGTCATTGTAATGTACTCAGCAAGTTTTTTTTAGCTACACCTAGCTAAACCTAATTCAGTCTAATGCAGTACTTTTGCAATAAATCCTACATTTGTGGTTGTTATAATGTTCAATCATTTTTAAAAAGAGTATTTCATTCAATTTAATGTTCATTTTGGATGCTGTGGCTTTAGATTTTACATAACAATTCTTGACATCATGCCCTGTTTGCCCTCTTATTATCAGTTCACTGTGAAATATCAATTTGACAACTTACCTATTTAGTTATTATGAATAACTATTGATACTCATAGTAATATTGATATTTAAAAGCTAAATATTTCTATGATGAATTGTTGATATTAGTTTTGTGATATAACTTCAATCCCTGGACAAACTATGTAAAGACAACGCTGTTTCTGAATAACCTTAAACATGTTTTTGAATATCTCTGTACTGAAATTTAATAACTTATTGGTTGACACATGCTGATACACATTTACCATGGAGAAACTGTTATTGGCCTGTTAGGCTCTAATGCAACTATATTTGACCATTTATGTGTCTTCCATAGGGTCCCCCACGGAGCTCCAGCCTGCAGGCTCCCATTATGCTGATGTCTGGTCACGAGGGCGAGGTCTATTGCTGCAAGTTTCACCCCAATGGAGCCACGCTGGCTTCGTCAGGATTTGACAGGCTCATTTGTAAGCTATTAAGAATTAAAGAGACAATCTTGCAGTTCACACATTCTTGTTAAACTTATTCATACTCTCAGTTACTGTGAATAATGTGCTGTACACTTTTTCTTTGCTGCAGTGATGTGGAATGTGTATGGAGATTGTGACAATTATGCCACTATGAAGGGCCACAGTGGAGCAGTGATGGAGCTGCACTACAACACAGATGGCAGGTATGAACAATCACAGATAAAGTAAAACATAAACTTCCCTCAAATAATAACCTCTATTAACAAATGGCTGGTCTGTGTTGAACACCTACGATATGGTATTGGTTTCATCCTGAGAATTGGTTTCATCCTGAAAGAACCTTTTATGAGAATTGAGTGATTCAGACGCGTAACTATCGGTATGCAGAGTACACATTGCTTACTGGCCCGGACCAATCAGGGGCCCAAATCACTGGAAGACATTGATTGACAGCCGGGACCCCCTATCGCATTTTCATTACTCGCGACAATCCCAGCAGTCCCACGTGCAGCCACTGACCAAGCGGGAGTGAGGACCATAGGTGAGAATGGGTCAAATTAATTTCCTTGTGTCTGAAGATGAGGCGTTCATACAGAGAAAGACGTCCTGCCAACATGGACACATGTTAACATCAATGTACGCTGTAACGTTTTATTCACTATAAAGTTGCTGAAAGTTGCTGTTGTTTCCATCCTGTCGGCTGGCTGCATTGGGCGCACACATAAACAAACACAATCACACACGGTGGATGCAGGAAAAACCACAGATGAGATGTACAGGATGACTTAAATTGAGGACAGCTACATATTAGTGAAGGTGCAATGATAAGTTAAAGTACAATAAGTACTTCATCAAACTGTATCATTGTGTGTCGCAGCCCGCCCCCCTGCTGCAGCACGTGATGACAGCGCAATGTCTACAAGTAGGCTCGTAGAGACACATCAATTCCTGTTAGTATATAGAGGTGGTAGCAGCTGTCGCCATGGTCCCGCTACACGTTCTGCGGTGCCAGGTTCATCTGCT
>NC_045746.1:2992917-2993090 GCF_008692095.1 Etheostoma spectabile
TGCCCAGCTACATCCTGCTGTGCCTTGTAATGCCGCACAGTGCCCTGCTATGCCATGAGCTACTACAAAGAACTGCTACAAACTACTGCTTTTTCTATTTTTGTTATTTCCACTAACCCCAACCGGTCCGTCAGACGCCGCCTACCAAGAGCCTGGGTCTGTCCGAGGTTTCT
>NC_045746.1:2993100-2996625 GCF_008692095.1 Etheostoma spectabile
AAGTTTTTCCTCGCCACTGTCGCACTGTTGCTTGCTCTGGAGCAAACTACTAGAACTGTTCTATAACTCTTGTTATGAATTGATACTATAAATAAAATTGAATTGAATAGAGGTTGTACCTTTTGTGTCCATTTATATTCATTTGATATTATAATGTAATTGTTGTTTTATATGCATGGAACAGTAATAGTAACACACAATCCTTGGAACCTTTTGAATGACAGCTGTCAGAAAAAAAACATGGTTATAGTAGCTGCAAATATTGGCTTTTGGAAGCTTCAGTGTCATAAAGTTTGTAACATTATCAGCTATTCATCACTCATATAGGTCCAAACCAAGCACCAGCAAGCAAAATTGTTTTAATCTAGTTTTGGCAATCAATAAAGGATAACACAAAGTTCCCATTTGTTAAAGTTTAATAGCTGGCTGAGACAATTGGCAAGAGGCATGTCAAAGTCATACTTCTTAATTCATGGGTTAAACCAGCAGGTTGATACATATGTCTCGAAAGTCGACCAACTGTGTTTTCTTGCTGTGTATTTCAGCTTGCTGTTTTCGGCGAGCACAGACAAGACTGTAGGTGTGTGGGACAGTGAAACAGGCGAGAGGATCAAGCGTCTGAAGGGCCACACCTCCTTCGTTAACACCTGCTACCCAGCCCGCCGAGGGCCCCAACTCGTCTGCACCGGCAGTGATGACGGGACAGTCAAGGTGAGATTTCCAGCTGCCAATTAGTGTAAATAAATTGGCTTGTGTACACATTAGATCATTTGCAATTAGATTTATTTTATCCTAGATTATTGGGTTACATATGTGGGAGGTTAAACCCAAACTCACTCATCTCAATAATAGACAATGTTTTGGAAAAGGATTATGAGGATGATGATGATATGTTTGTCACAAATTTATCTCAAATACTCCTGTTCAGTTGTTTGGCCTGATCAGGCTCCTGTTTATCTTTCTGCATGTGTTTGTCACTGTTGTAGCTTTGGGACATTCGTAAGAAAGGGGCAATCCACACTTTCCAGAACACCTACCAGGTGCTGGCTGCGACATTCAATGACACCAGTGATCAGATCCTGTCAGGAGGCATCGACAACGACATCAAGGTACTGGGCTCCAGCATACACAGAAAACCTGGGAATTACACTAAACATGATAATGTCCTGGAAAACATTTTTCTTTTAAAATATCATGATCAGGTCTAAGCGATTCAAATTAGGTTTTAAGACATCAATGCATATTGTTGATGCTAGCAAAATTTGGATGGGAAGTAAAAAAAATCAATATCATAATAATGTATGGTTGTCTCTAACAATCAATTGATAATAGCATTTTCTGAAAGCAACTGGGGAAAGCTTTTAAGAGACTTATCAGCAGGGCCAAAATAGGTTGTTCAGTGACTGCTATTGCTGGCATCTCAAAATTCTCATTTTATCGCCCAGCTCTGCTGGCAAATAATGATCACGGAATCATCAACTGTGAAGAAGTCATGGAATTTAACACAAAGGACACAGATGTCTAAGATGTCTCAGTGCGGCCTTTGATACCATTTCTCACTCCATTCTCCTCAATAGACTTTCTTCCCTCGGAATCTCTCACACCCCTCTTGACTGGTTCCGCTCATATCTCTCCAACCGCACTCAGTTTATTCAACTCAAATCTTTCACATCCCACCTTCCCCTGTTATACTGGCGTCCCCAAGGTTCAGTTCTTGGCCCTCCTTCATCACCTACCTACTTCCCCTGGCAATATCTTCGCCAAATTCAACATTCATTTTCATTGTTAGAGATGACACCCAGCTCTACTATCCAGCAAACCCACCCCTCGCTCCCCCCTTGTCCCTTACTAACTGCTTACTTGAAATAAAAGACTGGTTCACCTCAAACTTCCTTAAACTAAACAGTGATAAACCGAACTCTCCTCGTAGCCACCAGTCCCCCTATCCAAAATCAATAGTTTCTCTCTACCCATCGACAACTCCTTGGTCCCCTTCCCCTCAGGTCAAGAGTCGGGCGTCATCCTGATTCCTCCCTCTCCTTTCAGTCACACATAAATAATATTGCCGGTCTGCATACTTCCACCTACGCAACATAAACCGCCTCCGTCCGTCCCTTACCTACCAATGCCTCCATCCTTATCACAGCCTCGTCACCTCCGCCTTGACTACTGTAACTCTCTCATTTTTGGCCTTCCTCAAAAATCCCTCATAAACTTCAACTTCTTCAGAACTCAGCAGCTCGTGTATCACCAGAACCCCTCATTTCATCATATAACCCCGGTTCTTCAGCAGCTCATTGGCTCCCGGTTCAATTCAGAATACAATTTAAAATCCTTCTCCATACTTTCAAAGCCATCCATAACCTGCCCCTCCATATCTATCAGAAACTCTACACATCGCCGTCCCCTCCCGCTCCCTCAGATCTTCCCTCTATCCACCTCACTGTCCCCATGCTCGACTCATCACCGTGGGGAGCAGAGCCTTCAGCGCTCTGCTCCCCAGTCTGGAACTCACTCCCACCCGACCTCAACACAACTCTTCCCTCGTTCAAAACTAGACTAAAAACCATTGTTCCAGCTCGCTTATCTGTAAATACAATGTTCCTGTTTTGTTCTGTTTTTGTTTGTTTGTTTTGTTGTTTGTTTTTGTTTTATTTGTTTTATTTACTACTTACACTTTTATGTTCCCTGTATCTGTCTCTTATTCTCTGTAAAGCGTCCTTGAGTGTTAGAAAGGCGCTGTTAAATAAAATGTATTATTATTATTATTAAGATAGCATGGCCGGCGTGGTGCAAGAAATTTCAAAAATGTACATGTCATCAATGGGCTTACTTAAATATCTGGTATGCATGTATGCATTTATGCATGCATGTATGCATGTATGTATGTGTCAGGAGCATATACCTAACTAGTCAGAAAGTCAGAGTGCTCAGTACAGATAATGTTTTAATTTGTGTTTCCTGCTAACTGGATACCACTATCAAATTAAAAACTTCTTTGTTCAAAGGACATTCATTTGGTCATAAAATACTCAGAAGCTGTACAAAAAATACATAAAGTAAACAAACCATAAAAGGAAACCAAACCAGAAGAACATTGACGTTGTCATGGTGCTTTGTCCTGTATGTTTTCCCTAACTACCCATCCTCACTGAATTCCAAGAATGACTGCAGTTATAAAGCAATGTGATAGCTGCAGCAACAAAGGATTGCTCACACTTCTGTTAAAGGGGATGAGATCATTAATTTAGGATGCGGTGCATTGCATTTGAAATTCGGCAATAACAAAGTATAAAACAAGGCGCTTAAATACATAATTTTGATTATTTAGTTCAGGTCCAGCTGATCTCATAAAATGGTCAATTCACTGCTACATCCGCCTCACTCATCTTATATAACAATATTCAAGAATTACATTTGTGTTATATGTCTCATTCTTTTACCTACAAACCTTTCTGCAGGCTCCTGTCTGATTTTAAAGGTGATGTTTTTAGTGTGCTCATGTTCTGCAAGAATTTTTTTTTT
>NC_045746.1:2996635-3007742 GCF_008692095.1 Etheostoma spectabile
TTTCCCCTAGACCTAAACCACAATCACGACAACTGGTTCTACTCGTTGCTCTTCACATTTTGGCCTATATACTGTATGTCCTGTTGTATAAACCCTGCTAACAGCTATATTTTGTGTTGTGCAGGTGTGGGACCTGAGGCAGAACAAACTGATCTACAATATGCACGGCCACGGGGACTCAGTAACTGGACTCAGCCTGAGCTCTGAGGGATCCTATCTTCTCTCAAACTCCATGGACAACACAGGTGGGAAGTTTGTGTGTTTATTTAGAGTATAAGAACGGCCTTTTCTCACCTCACAACACTGAATGTTCTATGGCTAAATCCTTGATGTGTCTTTGTGTAGTGCGTATTTGGGATGTTCGACCATTTGCACCCAAGGAGAGATGTGTGAAGATTTTCCAGGGCAATGTTCACAACTTTGAAAAGGTAACATAAATAATTATCTGACACAGTATATAGTCTACATGTTCTACAACGTTCTGTTGTTGATACTGTAACGCAGCCAAAGCTAAATACCACACGCCACCGTTCAAATTCCAGACAAAAGCCCCCATTTGTAACAATGCTTAAGCTAACCTAGGCTCATTGAACAACAAAACACAGCTTAGAAAGGCTAACTTACCCTGCAAAATTAATTATATTGTCTCCTCTCCCTGCGTATGTGCCTTTTTAACGTCAGAGGGAGACTTAAGGTGGCCTAGATGAGTGTATATCTTTAAAACTTCTAGGGGGATTGAAAGGTGTATTTACAAAATTAGTTACAATTCCGTTATAAGAAAATCTCCCTTCAATCAGAAAACAGTCTTTTTCTCAGTGTCTCTATCCAATAGTGTTTTCCTTTTGGTGGCGTGGCTTCTCAGCTTCAGCCTGCAGCGTGCTTGCTTCCGACTTCCAGAATCAATCTCAGTCTGAATCTCCTCCACTCGTCTCTTCCTCAATAAATCTCTCCCCCCTGCCCCTCGGGCCAGGTTAATAGCTCGTTCCATTTACCCCGAAACTCGGAAGCCAATGCTGGGAATGACGTCACACCCGAGTTCCATTCTTCCCATTTACAAGTTGGATTTTCATTGTTTTCCTTACCTCTAGCCAGTTTAGCCATTGTTGCCAATTGGGCCAATGCCAATGCCAGTTTATAAGAACACATTACACTGTTTTTGTGCATACAAACAGAGAAACAACATTGTCCACAGATAGAATATGGGCCGCGTTTTGTGTACGAATGATTTAGTGAGACACAAAAAACACAGAAGTGCTTATAACTGTATGTTACTACAGCTTTCACAACTGTTGATGAACAAAGCAGCCATGTTTGGATTTTTTGCACGGGGTACACAGGGTTGCCCAAGTTCCGAGTTGGGAAATCTGAGGTCAGGTGTCCTGTTTCGACTTTGACCTCGGAAAATCAGAGTTTTGAGTACAAATGGAATGTGGTATAAATCAGCATCACACAAACACGCCCCCCCATGTGACATGTTAATCTGACCCTGCCCATCAGCTAAACACTCCCACTTCTCTAAAGACACTAGACTGATATGATAGTACCGTCCAGGGTGAAGGATTATACTTATCTGTATAATCATTTTTACCACCCAGCAGAGTTTGCCACTGTCATTTTCAAAGATTTTCTTTTCTGAAAAAGGCATCAAAGCATGTGCATATGTGACTAACAGCTGCAGTCCCGCTGGCGGTGTTTACGCCTGTTGTCGACCACGGTTACACAACGTCTCCTTTTATCCTCACCCTGCCTCCCCATCACTCTGCTGTCCTTTCTAAAATGTGCAATATGTTCCTTGCAATAAATAAACAGGTAGTGTACTCAGTTCTGCACTTCTGCTGCTTTCAGTACTCTGCTAAAATACAAAAAAGGCCTGTTGAATTTAAAACAAGTAAAAGGAAATGCATTCTTTTATTATTATTAACAAATTGAACATGGAAATAAATATAAAATACACCACTAAAAAGAATTAAGTGCAGTTTTCTACAGAATTTCTTTTTCAAATGCAACAATAAATCTCTCTTACCAGATATGTATATTGTGCCAGTTAATATTGGATGCAGATTTAAAAAAAAAAAAAGAAAAAAAGATATATAGTTCACCCGTACTTCTAATAAAGAAAAGTTCATCTTTAATCTTATTAATGTAACAGCAGCTCACGTGTAGAATGCTTGTGTCATCTTGCTAATCCAGTTTCCGACATCTGTGTTTCAGAATTTGCTGAGGTGCTCCTGGTCTACTGACGGCAGTAAGATAGCGGCCGGCTCAGCTGACAGGTGAGAGGCAACAAAACAGACGTGCACACCTCGTACACATGCTTGTGCACGCACATACTGTATGCTAAAGGTTTATCTAGTGTGGGGAAAATTCATTTTGTTACTGTGATAATAAAATAGTTTCATCTTTCAGCTTTTTTTTTTTTTTGAGAGAAGAGATACAGTGCTTGACTAAAGTCCCACTCACATGTTTGAACATTATTATAACATTAACAAAAAAGGGTAAAAAAAAGAACAACACAGGGATAAACAAATATTTAATTAAATTGTGTGTGTACAAAAATATATAAATTGTTACTGATTTAAAAAGAAAAATTAACTCTTTAATAAGACATGCTAGCTGTAATATTCTCTGTGCAATTGACTTCTTTCAACTTCTCTTAATC
This sequence comes from Etheostoma spectabile, assembly GCF_008692095.1. NCBI lineage: Eukaryota > Metazoa > Chordata > Actinopteri > Perciformes > Percidae > Etheostoma > Etheostoma spectabile. Next base: position 2,999,295 of record NC_045746.1, read on the forward strand.
CACCAACAACATAACAGAATAACTTAATATAAATACACAGCACAAAATGTAATGTAACAAAAATATCATCATCATTCAGTCTCATACGTCTCAGCTCTCTCACACCAGGAGTCATTCTGTTGTCTGTGTTTATAGATTTGTGTATATCTGGGACACCACATCACGTAGAATCCTGTACAAGCTGCCGGGCCACGCCGGCTCAGTCAACGAAGTGGCATTTCATCCAGAGGAGCCTATAGGTGAGTCAAACTACTGTGTTAGTCTCAGGATACATTCTGTATGAATGGAATAGAAAGAGTTATGCAGTAATCTTGACTCTTGTTCCTGCTGACAATCATGAACCATATTTATACACACATATTTAAGCTCTTATTCTTTATCTTTCTTCGTTGACTGTCTTTTTTTATTCAGTTGCTTGTTCTATGTGTCATGCGTTTGACTATGTAAAGTTGTACAGTATGTTCATATCTATTTCTGTAGCCTCTTGGCCAGGTCATGTTTGTAAATGAGAATTGGTTCTCAAACAGTTTACCTGGATAAATAAAGGTTAAATAAAATAAATAAAAAGAGAGCCAGGAGATCTGGAGGGAAAATCATTTTAATATTCATGTGATTTTGCCAGAATGTGCTTGTTGCCCAACCCTCTTGTGTTCATTTGACATTTTGGGTTAGTTCGCCCCATAGAGACAAGACATACTTACTGACATTTACATGCCATGTTATGTGTTCCTTTCTTATGCTTTGCAACTACATTACTTTTGTTAAATAAATGACTTTGTTTAATTGTTTAAAGGTGTAAAAGCTTGTATTTGTCATGGCCCAAAAGCCCTGATATGACACTTAACAACAAGAAGTTGATTATCTTTCTCTTTGTCTCTTCACACAGTGCTGTCTGGCTCCAGTGATAAAAGGCTCTACATGGGAGAAATTCAGTAGGGTGTTTGTTAACTTGGATATGTGTTTGTGTGTGAGTGTGTGTGTGTGTGTCCTGCAAGCAAGTGTCCTGCCTTAGAAGTGGATGGGTGGTGTTTGACAGAAGGTTAGGAGTCTCTGTAATTTCATATGCTTCGGCCTTTCGCAGAACAACCTCAGGATGTGTTTGAAGTTACAGTCACAACAATCTCCATAATGACTTGTTTTTTATTCTGATTTGTTTCTTTTTAATAAACTTGAGTATTAAACTTGAGATTATTTTGTCATTATGATGTCTTCCTGTGTTTATAGTAGTTTTATATGCAACATGCTGCTGGTTTTATCTACCAGATATGAATACAAATAAGCAAACCGTTGAACAATGTGATCAGTTTAGGCACAGATAAAACAAGTTATTTTATATAATTCATCCACTACTTTAACCTGTTCCCTTTAGGAATACAAAAATATCTATCTATCTATCGTAATAATGAATTGGGTTAGTTTATATAGAACTATGTAGAGTCACTGGTATGTGACTGCAGCTGTTTTTTTCCTCCTGTCTTATTTCACGACGAACATGGGTTTTCTTGCTAAGTATGGCCTTTTGCTTATGGGTCACTTCATCTATCACAATGAAATATTTTGGAGCTTTGCTCTGTAGTAAGGCAAGGCAAGTTTGTTCAGCACCTTTTCAAACAGGCAATACCAAAGTCTTTTATAAAAGGTTGAGAAATGCATTAGAACAACATTTAAAAACAGTGAAAAAACACAAGTTGAAATTGACTAAAATGAGATTAATACAGGTATACAAAATGTAATAGACTAGCAGTTATTGTGCAGTTACATAGTAAAGTCCATTGGGGAAAATGATGAACAGCAAGGCAGTATTTGGGTTAAATAGCTACATGTAACAGTGTTATGTAATTTAATTACTAAATAAAAGTAACTTATCCGTTACAGTTACTGGGAAAATGTGTAATTAAATACAGTTACCTATGAAAATGTCCATGATTACAGTAGGGGTTACTTCTGAATAATGTCTCTAAAAAGCTATAGGCTATGTTGAGTAATGTTAATTGTGTTGCTTTGCATGTTATTCATGTGCTCAATGTCTTGTGCCATTTCCAGCCACAGCCGTCCTCGAAAATGTTGATGTTCAACCTCCGGAAACATCTGCAGGTACACTACTGGTCAAAAGTTTGGGGTCCCTTAGAGGGACGTTCTAAAACGCTTAGAACGTCCCTCACTTGGGAATTTCCATTGCACTCTATTACATTATGTGCTTACATAATTGCAAAAGGGTTCTCCAATGTTTTCTCAGTTAGTTTTTTAAAATGCTATCAGATTAGTAAACATAATGTGCCTTTGGAACATTTGATAGTGTAATATAGATATTTCATTAAAGATCAGCCTCCCACCCAGATCAGCTGGTATTCTGTCTATAATGGAGTGGAATGGAAATTTGTATGTGACCCCAAACCTTTGACCGGTAGTGTAAGTAGCCTAGTTAACTTACAGTACAAACTGCAAGCAGTCATATTCAATAAAGTAGGGAAGACATGTCTTCATTGTGGCACACCGGGCTTATAGGCTATTGGCCATGGTAACTAAGATTAAACGAGAATGTTAATTGTGTTTCTTCCGCTCTGAATAACTACAGGCTGAGGAGACGAGCAGCGGGAGTGGACCACGGGCCAGTTGCTCTCTCCTCCCGGCCTGTGTCAACACTGAGATGGTAGTAGGAGGTGATTACAGACAGTGTTTTTTTCGGGTGTCAGAACCTTCCTCCGCCACCGCGAGCCCCAGTTTCTTTTGTACTCCTTTTCGAACGCCTCGCGGGGCTGCTGCTCGGCCGCGCGCACGCACGCGGGTCTGCAGAATACATGCAGCTCCTCCTCGAGGGGGTCGCGGTGACTGTGAGTGCCCCCACCCCCTTGTCTCTCTCTCTCTTCCCCCCGGCTCCGCCTGCGCCCGCCCCGGCACGGATTGTTGACAAAAGACGCTGCGAGACGGAGCGAAGGAACCCGGAGCCCGGGACTGGTGAGCATATCCGCCCGTTAACTTAACTTCTTTCCATAAACAGTTGGAAGGAAAAGATCGGGACGGGGATAGGGGGCACGAGGACTCTTCCGTTCCTAGAAACCCGTGAGTCAGAACGGGCTGCTTTGTGTCCGTAGCGAATTGCATGTAGCCAAACGTTAGCCGTAGTAACGCTGCGGGGTCGCCCCCTCCTCCCCGTGTGATTCGATATCATATGATGCTAATTTCCATCTGTAGCCCGGGGCAGATTATGACAGCTTTCCGTCTCTCTTTGTGTCTTTGTGTGTCCCCTCTCCGGAAGGTGTGGCCGAGGTGATTCGGTTGTTGGAGGTGGTCGGACCGCAGCAGGCCGGTGTGAAGTCGACGCCCCCCCCCCCCTCCTCCCACCCTCTCCTTGCGATTGGTATTTACCGACAAAACCAGCGGCCAAGATGGATCACTCGCTGTGAGTGGAAGGTCCAGACCAGCGTTACAGGCGGCGGCGGCGGCGGCGGCGGCCTTGGGCAGGTCTATTTAAACGGGAATGGTGTAAGCTGAGACACCAGGCAGTCTGGATCTGACCGGGGACCCGTCATTCCCCCGGAGCCTCCGCAGCTCCAAGCTGCGTCCTGAGCCCTCCAAGATGGGGAAGTGCGACGGAAGGTGCACGCTGCTGTGATATGTTCACTGCAGTTGGTGAGTGTGTGTGTTGTGTGTGTGTGTGTGTGTGTTGTGTGTTGTGTGTGTGTGTGTGTGTGGTGGTGTGTGTGTGGTGTGTGTGTGTTGTGTGTTTGTGTGTGTGTGTGTGTGGTGCGCGCGTGTGTCAATGCTGCATCTTCTCACTCATCTGATGATATAATGTTAGGCAGCGTGCTACACACAACACACACACACACACACACACACACACACACACACACACACACATTGTAATCAATTTGTGTCCAGTCTATCTGTACAGACAAAAAGCTTTGAGCTACAGCTGCTGGGGTGCCTTGCCACATTACAGGCGAGGGTGTGTGTGTGTCTTTGAAGCAGTGGGAGCAGGAGAGGGGGTATGCTTTGGTGTCAGGGTGGCCTCTTTGCCTATAGTCAGAGGGGTGATAGCCCCTTTCTGGCAAAACCATGTAAATGTTAAGCACAAGAGGGACAAGGAGGCCCGTTTCACCATCTGTTCTCCATTCTTGAATTAAAGTTAGCTGTTCCTTGTGCCTACAAATAACTTGAGACTATCCATCTAAAATCTAATAAGTGTGTAACATGAGACAGTATCAGCTATTCCTGTAGTAAGAATGATGCAGCCACAGAGCACAGCTGTGTGAGGGCTAGTTATCACGGCTATTGTTTGCAAGGCTGATGAGCTGTTGTGTGGCAGGGGGATTTGGCCCATAGATTCTCATTAGTTTGGGGGAGCTTTTGGGGGGGTGCTCCTCTTTTACAGTCACTGGACTGGCTGGTGCTCCAGGCAGTTACCATGGAAACAACTGCGGCAGACCTGTCTGTGTGTGTGTGAAAACTAGATCACAATGTGTGTTGTGTTTCTATGTGTGTCATATTTGCATATGTCCTCGGTTGTGTGTTCTTGCGTGCATGTGTTTTTTCTCTAAGGTCTATGTGAGTGTGAGTGTATGTATGTATTTATGATATATGTATATATGACCCCTCCCCCTGTCCCCCAGGTGGCAGCCCTTCAGAGGCAGGTGTTTGATTTTCTGGGCTACCAATGGGCTCCCATCCTGGCCAACTTCCTGCACATTATGGCCGTCATCCTGGGCATGTTTGGCACCGTGCAGTTTCGCTTCAGATACCTTATCTTTGTCAGTATATCCTTCCCCTTCTGATGATGCAGAGCTCCTATTTACTTTTTATTGGTAAAGCATGAGTGTGCAGTTACACTCTTTGAGAAACTGATCTCTGCATTTGTTTGGCAGTATGCAGTATGGCTGGTTCTTTGGGTGGGTTGGAACTCGTTCATTATCTGTTTCTACCTGGAGGTTGGAACCCTGTCTCAGGTAAGTGCTCGAAAATCACTTAGTTGAGTTACATTATTATAATTAAGTAATTGTTTAAGTCGCTGGTTTCTCAAACTTCGGTCTGTTTGCAACTTCTCGTTACAGTCTACATGTATCTGCATGCTGTTACCAGTTTTCCTGAATAGTGACTATTCCTCCTCCAATTGTTTTATTTGAACACTTCATATAGAACTATTCAGCCATTTATTAGAAAAAAGCACCAATTTGATAGAATTAACCCTTATTCTGTGTCACAGGATTATGTTTTTTCTTCCTATCTTTCATTGCGACCCTTGATATTTACCTAGTTACCCCTTAGCGGGGCCCCGACCCCCGAGTTAGGAACCCTTGATTTAAATCAGGTACCATGCTAAAATGTCAAATATTCTTTGGTTCCAGCTTCTCAAATCTATGTTTTTTTCTGCTTCTCTATTTTACCAATGGTATTTTGTAAATTGTGCTCTGGGAAATTGCAATGGACATTTCTCACATTTGTCTGACATTTTGCAGACTAATCAGTTAATCAAAAAACATAATTGACTGAGGAATCAACAATGGTAATAATCATTAGCTTTGTATGTATTCAGGACAGGGACTTTCTCATGACGTTCAACACATCCCTTCATCGTTCGTGGTGGATGGAGCATGGTCCTGGTTGCCTGGTAACGCCAGTGATAGACTCTCGCATGGCCCCTGACGACCACCATGTCATCACTGTCTCCGGGTGTCTCCTTGACTACCAGTACATAGAGGTGTTGAGTTCGGCCATTCAGATCCTCCTGGCTGTATGTATCTAACACACAAATTATCATACACTGCGTTTCTTTTACGTTCATAAACCCTCAACAAAAATATTATAAACATTGTTAAAAGCGTTTTGGTTTGCTGACCCTCAGCATTGTACAACTGTCACCTAATTTCCGGCTATCTCTCCTTTAACAGCTCTTTGGCTTTGTATACGCCTGCTATGTGAGCAAAGTCTTCCAGGATGACGAGGACAGCTGTGAGTTCTTTTGTCTTCTCCTAAAAGCTTGTTGATCTTCTTCCAGCGCCTTGCTCAGCTGATCAGGTTTACTTGTCATACTGTCGAGAGTGCTTTTGTGTTAGTGATCCATAGCGTTGGATGCAAGTACGGTTTTAGCTCATTGTTTTCTTCTGCCTGAGTCATGCTGTGCAATATCATCGCAGAGGATTCCCTCTGGGGGATCTGAGCGCTCTATCTGTGGGTAGTATTAGAGATGTCTGCAGGAAGAGTCCCACTGTCAACAGTGTCCGTCTGTCTCCTGGCTGGTGCTTGTCTGTGGGATTGGGTGTGCCATCTGTGTGTCTAAATGTCCTCCTCTTGTGGCTCTCGTGAGTGTTTCACTCTCACTCAACAGGGGACATTAAGTCCTGTACTTAAAATATGACATCATAAGCTTAATCTCCTGTAAAAGGAAGTTTTATGGTGTGTATATGATGTCTCAACAGCACGCTATGTCATAATTATATGTATGTTATAACAAAGTGGTGTTGATTTTATATGCCGACCGACACTGGATTTTTGAGGCTGATGCCGATATTATTATAATATATTGGAAAGTTGGAAAAAATCCAGTAAATATGTATTAACTTTCTCCACAACATAAAAATACATTTTGGACAAGCACCCCTTGAATTTGTTGCTATAATTATTTGAGACCAATAGATGTACTAAGTGGGATTAATAAAAAAAAAAATTAACTTTTTGGCGGGCAAACTATGGACCATAAAACTGTCTTATGAATGAACTCAAACATATCTTTCGCATTTCTGTTCTGCATTGTATTGGCCAATATATATACACTTGATGCCAATACAGCTGCAATAAACTAATAACAACCAATATTTCAAAGAAATTATTGCAATACAACATCACAGGAGTATTTTTATTAAAAAATGTCAGATCTTGCATTCGGGGAAAACAAATTCCTAACTTGTGGTCAATATCTCCACTGATGCAGAAAATCAGGAACTATTTTCTTTTTCAGCTGCCGCAACAGGTTTGTTCCTCTGAATCGATTGAGAAAGACTAGAACAATGTATCAGTGACATAGAAGCAGTGAGAGGGATGATGATGTATCAGTGCATCTGCAGATTCGGATGTCACAATGGGTTTACAGTGGTATAAAGGTATACTGAGAACATTATGATACCTGAATAGAGTTTCATGTCAAAACAGAATCTGATCTTGAAATTCAATGCATGGTCAAAAAAATACAGATTTAAGGGAAAGTGGAATGATGTCATCCCTTCTCTTTTATCTCTACTTTTGAAGTTGATTTCATCGGTGGCTTTGACTCATATGGCTACCAGCCTCCTCAGAAGTCCTCACATCTGCAACTGCAGCCTCTTTACACGTGAGTGGAAATTTTAACATTCAGAATTTTTGCTCTACTTTGTTCTCCTTGTTTTTGATTGTTTTGTTGAACTTTTGTCCTTTAAGGGGTACTCCACTACTCTTGCACTTCTTAAAAGGTTGGGGCACTAACAGATAAAAGTAAATGTAGGCCAAAACATTTGGACTTTTAGTGCCTATTGTGGATCAGGCTTCAAATAAGTATACTTTAATTTCCCACAATGCAACTCAGCGGCCTCTTTATTTAGTCTCCTAAATGCCCACTTCTTTAAAAAACCAACACTTATGTTTTTAATGCATGTGTCTTGTTAAAAACCCTCAAGCCCTAGCCGAAATAATCCTAATTGACATTAATTCCTTTTTCAAAGATCGGAAAGCTCCCTACAGAGCCACAGAAGGCAAATTTATAATTTTTATAATCAAAATCCAGGTGTAAAATCAGTTGAGGGCTCATTTCATGCAATAATATTAAAGTACAACATACTGTAACACTGATGTCTGACAGTGTGAATTCCCCTGATCTCATCCTCTTTGCTTCCCAGGGCTGGTTAACCGTTGGTAGCGCCCCCTTCAGGCCAAACCCTGACGGTGTCACTGTGGATGGAAAGCGGCGCTTGCCTCAATTACACCCACTCTGTGTCACAGTTTACCGGAGGAATGGACTTACCCCACCCAGAGGGAGAGACGTGTGTGCATGTGTGCTTGAGAAATACAATCCTGAATAGAATGTACAGAGCTCAGGGAAGAACCAGCATGCCAGGTGGTGTGATGAGAAGAAGGAGGGGACAGGGAGGAGAGATACAGAGAACAAGAGCTGGGGACAACTCTGTCAAATCACAGAAGACACACTTCACTAAACTGCCAGCTCTCAACACTCCTGTGTGTGTGTGTTTATGTGTGTGTGTGTGTGTGTACTTTTTTTTAAAGAATGTTTTGGGCATTTTTGGCCTTTATTTTTGACAGGACAGATGAAGAAATGAAAGGGGAGGGAGGGGGAATGACATGCAGTGAAGGCAAAACTCCACAGGACTAGCTGGTGCTTTGTGGTTACACCATGAACTCTACCACTCGGTGTCCCTGTGAATTATTCTTTTTTTGGGTGCTTGTGTGTGTGTGTGTGTGTGT
>NC_045746.1:3007764-3010123 GCF_008692095.1 Etheostoma spectabile
GAGTACATTAAAAAAAAGAGGCACGGCTTGTACCTGTTGTCATTTTAGAATGTGGTTAATGTTGAACTAGAGCAGTCTTACGATTCCCATAACGATTCCCAAAGCCATCTTCCCTTCCTCCTATGCCATTAAAACCACCGTTGACATTCAAGCTTTAAACATTACCGACCCAACTTGCTGAGGTAGTAAAGCAGAGCTGGTGGAGCAGAAAGGATAAACTGCTTAAAGGATCAGAATGGCAATATTTTATACATTATATTATTTAACAAAACCAACAAGTTTTCATCCGTCTCTCAAAACACCTTGCGTCTCTCTGGCCATTAGTTCCTGGAGGTGTAAATTGTTTAAAAAAGAGTCATGGAAATATACTTTCATTTTAAAATAAGTAAAAGTTTTGGACAACAATGGATTTCACAGGGGAATGAGATACAGTATATCAGGCTTTGGCTACACAGACAATAATTGTTAGTAGAATCAATTTCTTGTTGGTGTTTGTCTTTTCATGTGATTTGTTGACAATAAAAAAAATTTGGAATATCATCCTGACAAAAACTTTAAAGTTCTGAGTTACCTCAAAAATCAAGTCAAATGTCCATTGTCACAATATTTTGTTTTCTGGAAAATGAATTCAACCCAACTGTAAATGTTACGCTGTTGAATAGGGATGCAGATGGATTTGGAATCAGGCATTAGTGTCTATGGGGGAGGGCGCGGGGTACTGTGCATGTAAATAACCAGCGAATGATTGTTGGTTCCATCTAGAAAAGCGGGTTGCATTAGGGGGTGGATAGGGCTTGGGGAAGATGGGTACACATCAAAGTTTTTCTTCATACCTGTTTTATCTTGCTCTCTCTTTTGGGATATCTTCATGCTGCTCTCTTCTGACCCATCTGCAGCTAATTCTCTCCATCATCTTTCTCAATAACTACATTCACGTCTGCAGCTCATTCGCTGATTTCCACCGGAGCATGGTGATATAGGAGACCTAAGAGAACCGTACTGTCACAATGTAAATGGAGTCATGGAGAGGGAAGAGGGGAAATAGGTACGAGGTGAAGACCTTATTGGGTGTAAGGACAAGTTTGAAAATAATAAAAAATACTCTTTCTACATTAAATATGACTTCCATTGTCATTTGCAGACACATTTGTTTCACTGAGTGTGGCTAAAGGTTCAATAAAAGGAGTGATTTCATTCCTAATATTGATTACATTATATTAATATGTGGATTATTGGGCACAGAACTACATTTTTGCCATAATAGTATGGTAGATAATACAAAAAAATGCACTCTGGTGATCTGATATTGTACAATGAGGATTTGATTTGACAAAATAATGTAGCCTAATGCATTTTTTTAGAGAGACAGCCCAACATTACAAAATAACACTGATATTCATAAAGGAACCTTTTTTATGCATGCAGTGCTAAATAGGGAATTTACTGAAACCCTTTTGATTTTTAATGGTAATAATCTGCAATGATGTGATTCATGTCAAAATAATTACATTGAAATGTCATCAACTATGACAAAAATAGCACTGCATTCATAAAATGACTCATTTTTTACTTATTGTTTAACATTAGAAAAAGCAGTCATTATGTATTCATGTTATATGGTTATATGGTTGACTCAGTAATAATTACAGGTTCATTTGCAATAACTACTTTTGTGGCATCTTTTTCTGCCATCAAAGAAAAGAAATCACTCTGAACATTAAAACTCAATACGGTACAGAAATACAGGAAAAGACACTTAAAAATGATGCTTGTGTAAGTGGGATGCAAGAGTTACAGAATACTAGTCTGTCTCACTTTTTATGATAGAAGTAGAAAATGTATAGGCTATGTGACTGTGACTTATAGGCATACACTTTAGGCTATTTAAAATGTCCATATGATTTCCATTGATTTTCTTACACAGGGCTGCCATAATCTAGTTGCATTACGTCACCCTCACACCGGTTTGAAACAGTGTTTACTCCAGTCTGCAGCCTCAGGGTCGCCACTGGCACCTTACCAAAAAAAATAACAGGGTATTTACTATTTTTGTTATTTGGGCCACACGCTCCCCTTTTCACACCATCCACTTCCATTCCGGAGATGTAACGGAGCGCCCAGCAGCTGGAGCTGCACACTCGCTGTCCGTGTGGCGCAGCACGTTGCCATGGCTGCCAAGCAACCCGTTACCGTAGAGACCGGTGCTCATTGAGTACAATCAACCCCCAAGGAAATCACGTAATATCCCCGTATACTAGCCTACATTTTACAGTGTTTCTACTGTATCACTGACGTCCAATGGTAAAATATAAATACACGTTTTTATTGCAACTAAATATTGTAGCCTAGAGCCTGTAGT
>NC_045746.1:3010133-3018153 GCF_008692095.1 Etheostoma spectabile
TAGAGTTTATTTTAGTGACTTCCTCCGTTCCTAAAAGGCTCCAAGCTTGCAAATGTCTTTTTTGGTAAAGGCTATTTTTTACAACATTGACACATACTGTGAATTAACTAAAAAAAAATGTATAAGTACACCTCACAATACGAACAGGCTGTAAACACATAACAAAGGGACCGGTCCGGTATGACCCTCCCTCCCCTCCCGGTTGGCGCAATGAACCGCACGCTCTCTCTCATCCTTTCCCGTCATGCAGCGCTCTTGCCTGCTACTCCGTTGACTCAAGCCGCCATGTTGTCGGAGTGAAAGCCTGGGGTGTCAGAGAGAAACTGGGGCCGAAATCCGCGTCCATCCACCCTCTCCGCCGGTGAGTATCACCTCTTCCCCAGTCGCTGTAGCAGGGGACATTGCTCATTCACGCATGGGTGCGGGTATTGTTGCTATGGTGGCTCTGAGAAGGGCTAAACAGGAGTGTTTCGTGTAGCAGAAGAGGCTCCCTCTTTTCTGCTGCCTGCCTCCTTCCTCCCGTTGTGTGGGTCTTCCGCTCCAGACAGCTCTCGGGCCTTTGTTAGCATCCGCGTCACGGGGATATGTGGGGCTGCAGACTCGGCTGACAGGTAGGAACCCCGGGTGTTTATTAATGACAATATGATTATGCTAAGGCGCCACTGCCTCTGTTAAAAGCGTTGTATGGAGCCCGTGTTTGCGCACCGGTTCGCCCGGGCTGAGTTTGTGTCGGGAGGCCGTGTTATTGTTGGTAGACATGGGCATTGAACCCTCCACAACCGATCTGGCGTGTGTGGACGCAGATGCATGAAAATGAAACACCCGGTAACCGCGACGACCCTTTCCATGGAGCTTCTACATATCCTCTTTCGTTTTGATGTGTCATGTCTGTTAAGAGGGACAGGTTTGATCTATGTCGAGACACCTAACGTTATCGCCTGCTAGCTGCATGTTCCCTGCTTGTTTTGTCACACCCCTGTCTGTGCCCGGTATGCGGTGGATTGATCCCCGGTGTTGAATAATGATTAACCTAGTTTGATCGTGGAACACAATGCATGTTTCAGTGTGCTGAGTTAAACTTATGCGTTTCACTTGTGGGGAATGGTCACAGGCAGTGTTGTGGATTTCCGGGTGTTTCTCTACCTGATCTTGAGCTGTAGCAGAGGAAGCTCTAACAGTTCCTTGTTGCTCAATGAAGAGTGGAGAAGGAAATTAAACCGAACGCATACCGTAGCTACATGATCGATCACTTGGCAAGCTGGTTTGTTTTTATCTTTAAGAACCATTCGGCCGGTCAGCTCCTGCTATTTTGTCTTTATGGAGGTGGTGTAGTACAGTGGTTTCAGCAGAGCTGAGAGTAGGCTGCATACATTTGTAGATTCACCATGTCAGACAGACTCTGGCAAACTGTATATGGCTCAGTGTAAAAAGAACTGCTTGTAATTTCCTAATGGCCTGTAGGGACAATAATGTGAAACTGGTCATTTAAAAAAAGATTAGAGCTGGTTGGATCAGGAGAGGTTGCAAAATAAAAAGTATATCCTTCTGTCTGATGACAACCGACTGAGGTTGTGTCGCCCAAAATTTGCCACGACCACCAAACAGCGTGGTCCATGAGCTTTGCATATTTCTTTAGTTTATCATTGCTCATATAATGAAAATCCACCCACCACCCTTTACCCGGGTTATATGACAGAGGGAGCCCTTCTGACATCTCTGTTTCTCTCAATTTCTTGGCAAATAAAGTCAGTAACCTTCCTTGTGCAAACATACTTATAGAATTAAATAGTTCCTATTTACACAATACATGTAAATGCAAGTTTAGGCGCACCTAGCTTAAAGTACAGTTAATAACTATATCATATTTTGGAGGATGAAGTTTGTGGTGGTGTTGAACTTTGTGTTGTCCCTCACTGGTATTTTTGTTTTTTTATAAGAGACACCTTTTAGTAAAATGCAACACACTTTAACAGCAACATAAACTGCCGCCTCTACTTCTTATGAGGTTATAATAATTCATTTTATCTATATATCGCTTTTCAAAGTACTTAAAGACAAAGTACTTAAAGACACTTTACAATAAAACCAGTACATGCAGTCATTGTCGAAGTGTACTTGGGCAAGACACTGAACCCTGAGTTGCCCCCGGTGCTGCGCATCGGAGTGTGAATGTGTATGAATGTTTATCTGATGAGCAGGTGGCACCTTGTACGGCAGCCCCGGCCACAGTGTATGAATGTGTGTGAATGGTGAATGTATCCTGTCGATGTAAAAGCGCTTTAAGCAGTTGTTAAGACTGGAAAAGCGCTATATAAATACAGCACATTTACATTTACATTTACATTCAAAACAAGCAAGTTGAATGAAACCTCTAAAAAAGTTTCAATAAAACTGAATATTATAATCTTCATTAAAAGTATGGTTTATGGCAGGACTGATACTGCATTTATCTAAGCTGTGTGTCTTAACAAACTGGCAACTGAGTATGAATGTGTATTGTATTACGTGAATATGTACTCTTGCAGTTGAATGACATATCAGCTGTTAATAGTGTGTACTTTCACTATGAGCAGTTATCTGCAACCATGTCCCACCTAAAGCAATGCTTGCACAGGATTTCACAACAATCACATTGCTGTTGATAGAACACCTGAAACCAGAGAAGGGTAACACAATTGTGACAGAAATGCAGATCACTGGGTTAAGCAGATCACTTATCAGGGATAAGATGTCTAAATAGTATTTGGGGGTGCTTAACTTAGTAACTTTTATGAGATCCCTGTGTGGGTATCTTTAATCTCTATGTTCCTGAGTTAGACCAGGTGTGTTTTATTCCAACCACAAACAGCAATACAGTAAAGTTTACAGTATGCTATACTGACTGCAGGTATGCACGTTGACAGTTAAATCACCTGCCTCCTGGGCTGGCTTTGAAAGTGATTCTCTGGTTAGTATTTCAAGCTGTTGATCCCAGCTCGCTTGTTCTGATTATTGTCAAATAATTAACTTTAATTGTAGGTTTTCACTTTGCCTCAATTTTAGACCTACTGTATGATTGTTTTGGCTGTTCCTTATGATGTACTCTGGATTAAACTGATTAAACTATTTACATTAAATTTGATTATTTCATTAGTGCTAGGGTGCATAATGATATGCGGATATCAGTTATTTTTAACTAAGACCATTTTCAACAAATGAGGGGCTGTTATTATCGTGAGCTGCTGTAGGGTTTTGCTGGGCTAAAAATTTCTGTTCTTCTAATGCAGTTGTGGATACACTATATTGCACTATGGTGTATGTGATTCTTTAAGTACACATTCACTACCTAAAACTAATGCAATCTAAAACACCATTACTGCAAAAATTCTTCTACATTTATTAATGTTATAATCAATTTTTGAGAGGTGTTGATTCAACCTTTTCCAGTTATTTTTGAAGTAGTAGCTTGTGGTGTTTTGATTATTTAGTCTACCCTTACAGATGAAATCCATTTTAATCTTCATTTAGGTAGTTTTTATTGCAGTGCTTTATTTTTAGCTAGGTGTACCAAATAAAATGACAGCTGAGTGTAGTTTGCCATGAAAACCAGTTCATCTTAAAATCTTTTTATATTAGATATTTTTGTTGTACGTTTAGTTATTTTTTTCAATCTTCATTGAGATGACAGTGCTTACTTATTTCATTATATGGGAATGACGTCTCTAGGGATTTATAGAGCAGTAACACTAACTCAGAACTTAGACCACAAACCATTTTGGTTTTAGATGACCCATTTGTTTTACTACACATTTGTCTTCAACTACAGGTTTTTATGAAGAAGGGTTGTAGAGCATGGGTCATGGCTTATCTTTGTTAGTACAGTATGGCACAAGGACAGAAAAAAAATGTTCTTGGTGGATGTGTTATTGCAGGATATAGTTACAAAAATTAGTCTGATCACTGACTGGATTAATGTTGTTAAAGCAGGTTTGGATGCTAGGAACTAGACTCTTGCCAGTTTATTAGTTACACCTAAACATGTGAAAAATACATGCAGTCAATTAGGAACAGGGCAACATATTATTATATCGTCATTGATACAGGAGACTAGATTGTCCTAAATTTTGGATATTGTGAGCGTTGTCTTTTCCTGGTTTTACCGGCTGCATCAGGGTAAAGTGAGCCAAGTGAGCCAATCTTCTGTCTAAACACTTCTCATATGTCTTGGGAGTCAAACTGTGAAGAAATAAACATAACTTCTAAATTTTTTCCCAAAAAGTCCAGATGCTTTTGCCCCCATGACATTCATTTATGCCAGTAATCCAAATAATAATGTCATATTTATTGATATTACACACAGCATTGCCACACAAGCATTTTGTTGTCTATAACAGAGATTTGAAGACTATATATTTGGAGTCATCCAGTGCTTAAAAACATAATGAACATTATAACTCATATAAAGGACAAACTATTTACATAAAAAAAAGCCTAAATGTATACCAAATCTCAAAACAATGATGCAATTTTGCAAAGCATCATGGGAGATATAAGCTGCTGCTAGCAACAAAGCTAGCGACAGAAATGAAAGAAAAATTGATTGGATTCATTGCTCAACAACTCCAAAAAAAGGCACAAGCTCTAGGCTGGATAAATAATCTCCTGTAAAGGCTAGAAAGACACCCCTTGACTGCTAACTCGTTAGCTCTTAGCTTAACATATTTAATACTATATTGCACATCATCATTTTATTCTTAGCTGAAGAAATTGGTAAGTCACTGTCTCTTATGGCTATTAAATGATTAAAATATAAATAAAAGATTACGTTATTTATTTTGGACAATAGGATTGGTCTCCGAGGGTTAATAAACAACTGCGCACAGGGTCTCCACCCATCATTCTGTGTTAACTGGTCAGAACCTATCAAACATTTCGTTTGTTCAAATTATTTACCCAGCATGCCATTGTTAAAATGTGACCGATGTATTTCTTTCTGGACAGGCTGTGGTGGAATGAGCAGTGTGTGTGTGTTGAAGAGGAAAGCAGTGCTCTGGCAGGATTCATTCAGCCCCCACCATAGAACTACATCTCCCAGCATGCCTGTGGTGCTGAGCAGCGGAGGACATGCCCCTCCAACTGGGCAGACCCCTCAGGCCACACCCCCCAGCCAGCAGGTAAAGCCCACCACCTCGACACCTTAACAGATTTCAACATTTTTTTAAATCATGGACAAACATCTATTAGGAACATCTCATTGCTAATATACAGTATGGCGGTCCAGTTGTTGCTGCTGTTAGTACTTTAACCATTTATGTGCCATTTTATAATGCAACCCATCGTGCAAACCCTACATTTATTAGTTTGCATGTATGGCTGGCTGCCTCTGGGCTCAGAGAGGAAGCAGAAATGCTCCAAAGTGCTGGCCGACAGACAGCTCTACGGCGGTAAGAAAGGAGCAGAGGAGCAGAATTGCTTGTTGTCTGGCGGAGAAATGTGCTTCCGATGTGAACAGTCAGGCTACCGCTCACCTGAGAATTGACTTGTAGCGGCACTTTACGGAATTTCAACCTCCGCCAGTACAGGGTACCTGCAGGGTCTTAAAAGTCTTACATTTTATATTCTAATAATAAGACGTTTAATAGTCTCATATTTTGTTAACAAAGGTTGTACATTATTTCTTGTCCTTTCCTAGGATTGAATAAGTCCAGTAAGGTCATAAATAAATGTTTTGTTATGTGTTTGACTTTACAGTTTACTCTGTTTGGCACGACTTGGATGTTATACGACTTTACAGGGTCACAGGCGTCAGCGTTTTTCTTTATTTAGGCACCCATAGGGCCCTTTCTATGTAATCTGTGTTAATATTTTCCGTTTAATTTTTTGGACCATTTTCACTTGTTTAAAGCCATACTTTCATGTGGACTATTGTCATATCTGAAGGAGATCCCACTATCTTTTAAAGGTGGTTATAAATAATATTTATAAGTCGCTAATAGGGTCCAGTGTTTCCCACAGGTTGAGAATTTACTTGTGGTGGTGACGGCGCAGAGTGTGAGGGCTGGGTTCAGTAATAAACTATTCAAACAAAGGTTTATTAACTATTTATTTAAAAGAAATACTACATAATTTACATATAAAACAAACTAGAAGAGGATACAGATGAAGTATAGCCTATGATGTGCTTGGGTTTGGGCCCTGCCCCAAAAAACACTTCATTTCTGTTAAATTTGGATGCACCAATTTATTGGCAAAATGTCTTTAGAACTGGCTAAAATTTCCTTTTATGCAGGGAATACCCTGTAGGTGTGTCTAGAATGTCGCTTCTTGATAACGAGGCTAGCATTTTTCATGACGAATCTTGGAAAAAACACGTGTGGTGTGTGGTGTGTATTGTTGTCCTCTTGTGAGCGTGTCGATTGTGTAGTTGTGTGGTGTTGTGTGTGTGTGTGTGTGTGTGGTGTGTGTGGTGGTGTTTTTAGTTGTTGTGTTGTGTGTGTGTGTGTGTGTGTGTGTGTGTGTGTGTGTGTGTGGGTGTGTGTGTGGTGTGTGTGTGTGTGTGTGTGTGTGTGGTGGTGTGTGTGTGTG
This sequence comes from Etheostoma spectabile, assembly GCF_008692095.1. Lineage (NCBI taxonomy): Eukaryota > Metazoa > Chordata > Actinopteri > Perciformes > Percidae > Etheostoma > Etheostoma spectabile. The sequence goes on from NC_045746.1 coordinate 3,016,698, forward strand.
TGTGTGTGTGTGGTGTGTGTGGTGTGTGTTGTGTGTGGTGGTGTGTGTCTGTGTGTGTCTGTGTGTGTCTGTTGGGTCTGTGTGTCTGTGTGTCTGTGTGTCTTTCTTTAAGGGTGTGGCTGGTGCTGGACGTTCCCAGGATGATGCCATGGTAGACTATTTCTTCCAGCGGCAGCATGGTGAACAGCCCGGCAAACATCGCTGGCCCACTGGAGACAACATCCATGACAGCCAGGTGTGTGTTGGTGTCACACAAGTGGTAACGCTGGTTTTCTTATTTTATTCTGTCATATGTCCTACTGTTTGCTTGTACAAAGTTCGCGGAAACATTTTACACAGAAACCTTTATTCTTATGATACAATAACATCTTGCCATAGACATATTAAAATAATTTAATTCGGTCTGAAAAATACTGTTGTTGCTAACATGGGGGGGGTTAGAGGGAAACTAAGTTTTTCAGTTTCAGTTCTACGTTTCAAAACACCAGCGTCCGTGGCCATTTAATGTAGAAAAAAACAAAAATAAAAAACAGAATCAAACTACACATTTTAGTTGTTGCCAATTAGGGATGTAACGATTATTGGTGTAACGGTAAACCACGGTAGAAATGTTGACGCAAACAATTACCCTTTTCATTTAAAATATCCTTATTGCGATGGATTACCACGGTGTGGAAACCCTGTGTTTAATCCTTCCCAGCTTCGTCTGAGGCTCCTAAAGTTGCCGCGCAGGCGCACTGCGCTCAGACAGGAGAAGGGGACAGAATGTAGCAGCAGACTTTTTTCCTTATCTTTTTTTTCTTTTCTTTGTAGTGATGTGGGTAGCCCAGAACGTAAGTTAGAACTATTCTCTAGCCTGCTTGACTGTCATGGGTTTTACTGCCTCGTTATCTTCAATAAGTGTTCTGCTACGATGTAGAAGTTTAGCCCGTGTGAGTACATGACATTTATTTGGTGGGAGAGAGAGAGTGATATTATCTTGATAATATTGCTGTTGATGTGTTTCTCATTACATAGCTGATATATGTGCAGATTGTTTAATATTACTTGTGCAGCCACGTGTTGATATTCAGGTTGTATTTGGGTGATTTGCTAGCAACATGAAACTGCCAGTAAACAGACAAGCCTGTGGAGCCACTTGCTTAGCTAAAGGTGTATTACACTGTTTGCTCCGTTATGGATATGTGTGCTGTAATAGATGTGGCTTAGTTGTGTTACTGAGCAATATGTTACATTTACGTTAATTATTATGGAGAAATGAATGTAATTCTTAGTATTATTTCTTGTTATATGCTGGTGGCTACGCTATTTAGTTTTGGTAAATAATGTTCATAGTAAGTTAGATGCTTATTCATTAATAGTGTATTATGTGTTGTTTATATTTCAGAACCACATCCAACTTCAAAGTAACATCAAATACAACTTCATAGTTAACTTCATGTTCGAGTTGTAAATA
>NC_045746.1:3018163-3073846 GCF_008692095.1 Etheostoma spectabile
CTGGATCTCAAAGTCAGACATCTCTGGTTCAAGTTCTTACCTGACAGTGTTTCAATGGCCAGTTTTAAATAGTTTTTACAAGTCTATTGCCTATATTTTTGTAATATAATTAATACTGTTACACTTTTTGAAACTAATTTAGCTTGTGTAGGCCTGTCAGTGCTTTCTGAACATTTTGAACACACTTTTACTGTCCATCCCTACATCCCTAATGCCAAATTAAATCAATCTATTGAGTCTTTCATAACTTTATTTTAGTGGTGCCTACTGTAATGTTCCAGAAATCATTTATCAAGGCAATTACTAATTAACATAGGTAATTACAGCGTGGTTTATGTTTTTACATATGGTTGAGTATGGGAGACATAACTGGGCACTCTGTCTGCAGGTGCGGTCCATGGACGAGCTGAACCATGACTTTCAAGCTCTGGCTCTGGAGGGACGCGCCATGGGAGAGGTGAGACATCAGGTTGCATGGCGAGTCATGTGTGGTCTAGAAGAAGGTGACTAATGTGACAATGCAGCTTTAATACCATCAATCCATCCATCTTCGTCCACTTATCTGGTATCGGGTCGTGGGGGAAGCAGCTCCAGCAGGGAACCCCAAACTTCCCTTTTCTGAGCCACATTAACCGCAGCACCTCCCACGGTATCTCCCAGGGGACCTGGTCATATGCCTACTACAGATCCACAAAACACATGTAGACCGGTTGGAGATACTCCCAAGCCCCCTCCAGGATCCTTGCGAGAGTGAAGATCTGATCCGTAGTTCCACAACCAAGACAGAATCCGCATTGTTCCACTTTAACCCAAGGTTCAACTAGCAGCCGAACCCTCCTTTCCAGCACCTTGGAGTAGACTTTACCAGGGAGAGTGAGAAGTGTGATACCCCTGTAATTGGCACACACCCTCTAGTCCCCCTTTTCGAAGATGGGAACCACCACCCCGGTCTGCCGCTCTTTAGGCACTGTCCCAGACCTCCACGCAATGTTGAAGAGGCGTGTCAACCAAGACAGCCCCTCCACCCCCAGAGCTTTCAGCATTTCTGGAAGGATCTCATCAATCCCTGGGGTTTTCCACTGTGGAGTTGCTTAACTACCTCATTGACTTCCACCAGGGAAATTGACAACAATCCCCCATCATCCTCCATCTCTGCCGCTACCATAGAGGGCGTGTTAGCTGGATTTAGGAGTTCCTCAAAATGCTCCTTCAACCGCCCTATTACCTCCTCAGTTGAGGTCAACAGCATCCCATCACTACTGTACACAGTTTGGATGGTTCCCCGCTTTCCCCTCCTGAGGTGGCGAACGTTTTCACGGCAGAGGCTGCAGGCTCTGGATCCTTCCGGGATAGCATATCCTCCTCCTCATGTCGGACGGCTTCCCTGACCACCAATGGAAACTTTGAACATTGTCCACTCAGGTTCAATGCCCCCAGCCTCCACGGGGATGCACGAAAAACTCCGCCGGAGGTGTGAGTTGAAAGTCTGTTGGACAGGGGCTTCCTCCAGGCGTTCCCAATTTACCAAAGTCTTCCCCCACCCCAACTCACCACCAGATGGTGATCATTTGACAGCTCTGCCCCTCTTCACCCAAGTGTCCAAAACATATGGCCTCAGATCAGACAAAACAATTATAAAATCAATCATTGACCTTTTGGCCAAGGGTGCTCAGTACACTTATGAGCATCCCTATATTTGAACACGGTGTTTGTTATAGTCAGTCCATGACTAGCACAGAAGTCCATCAACAGACAACCACTCTGGTTTAGATCCGTACTTGTTCACCGGGGTAAACGCCAACGTAGCTGTGCTCAGCCGGGTGCTTCCTCCGGGCAGGGTCACTCTATCTCCCTCCCTGTGATTCATATGAGGTTTTGAACCATTCTTTGTCTGGCCCCTCACCTGAGACCACTTTGCTGGGGGATACCTTACCAGTAGCACAAAGCTCCTGACAACACAGCCCTCAGGTTCATAGGGACACACAAATCTCTTCTTTACGATAAAATGATGGTTCCTGGAGAGCCAGCTTTAATACCTCATCTGATAAAGGATTTTGGCTGTGGTTACTTAGGCATGTTAGCACAGTTTTAATATTTAAACTTGGGATTAAACTCAATGAATTTGGGGCGACCTCTAGCTCACCCAGTAGAGTGTGTGCCCCATGTAGGCTGAGTTCTTGGCAGCGCCCCCCCCTTTCCTGTCTCCAAGCTATTCTCTTGAAAAAGGCCATAAAAGCCAAAAAAATATTCTTAAAAGAACAAAACTCCCTGGATCTGAAAAGGTCAAATGCTTTGTCAACACTTGGCAACAGGAGCCTGACTGAACGAGCACATGATGGATTGCTCACAGAAAGTCAAACTTGAATAGTAGGAAATCAAGGAAAGAGATATGGAGTAATTGCTTAGTGGCAGGCCTTTGAGCCAAAAGTGTTGATTTATGTTGCCATTGTTGTTCCCTAATGAAAAGCTCTGAAAGATGAGACTGAGCAGAGATGTTTTTTATTTAAGCTGGTTGGACTGGTGGCATTAATTACACACAGTCCACTTAGTAATTCTGTTAATGTTGGACCAGTGCCTTCAATTAGTTTTGGTTTGTTGAACCGATTGCTGATGTATGTCCATTTGTATCTCATATTGGGTGAATAATGTTTGGCTCATACACATTTTCAGATTATGACTCCCCATTCAACCACGAGTTTCCCGTTGCCAAAAGATACTAATCACATTTACAGAAACAAGATACCTTTTTTAGAGCAAGAGAGGTGCTGAATAAAAAGTGACCAGGGATATGGAGATAAACTCTAATGGGCTTCTGATGGGTGCTGGAGTCTCCTAGAGTAAGTCCAAACACCAAAAACTATTCAAAAATGAGCCCACATTTTTTGTGGTTGCTCTTAGAAACTGGCTTTAATTGTGGTTGTGTGCTATTTTGTTTCTGCCACACTCACCCAGTTAGAATAGCCTGTACTTGTTTGTTTGGGTTGCAGTCAGGGATACAAGTACCTCAACCAGATGTGTGTATTACTGGAAATTGCAATGCAGCTTAACACTAAAATCAAATCAAACAACGTTCTAAAGGTTATCCTGTTTGAGGATCTTTCTGCTCAGTTGGTCAGTTATACAAACTAACCACTGCATGATAGAGCTTTTTTTTATTTTCCCACTTCGGCCATGTGCTTTCAATATCTGGGCAACCTTTTTACCTTGTTTTTCCCCTTCGCCCTATTTGTCCTCTGCTTTCCTGTGACTTTGTAGCAGCTGCTAACTGGTAAGAAGTTCTGGGAGACGGATGACTCCGGGAAGGATGGACCAAAAGGAATCTTTCTGGACCAGTGGAGGGACAGTGCATGGGGTGCCTCAGGTATGTACGAGTCTTACATTTGTGATATGGTGGCAGACAGTAGGCTGTCAATAATGCAGGGTTGTTTGTAAAACATGGCAGTTTTGTTTATCAAGGACTTTGAGAAACCACCAGAACAATCCCTATCTAGTGTTGGAAAACATATATTCAGATTCCTGTCATAATCAAAAGCTGATGGCAAAGTGAAATCACCCTTCTATATTGTCATGTTTTAGACAAGATCTCGTGACACCTATCAATCAATCCATTGAAATTGGAACCATGACTGTATTTACATTTTCAGTAAAAAGATTTGGGGGGGGGGCATTGCCATTGCCATTGCCAATTTCAACATGCTTTTCTTTGTTTGGCAACAAAATAAGTTAACGGGTTGCCTTAACAAAATTCTGGCTTATAACATAAGAAACATTGTCCCACTTTTTCATTGTCAAATCTTAATTTTTTCTTATTAACATTTTTATATTAACAGAACACACAAAACATACATTTGAAACACGAGCATACAACACATTTTTTACTTGTTCGATCCCTAGTTTCATGCCTAAACAACATGCCTGTGGATCAACGGTTGCTTTCCCCCCCATGCATGACTATAATTAAACAGTCCCTCTTCTTCTCCTGTTAGATCACTCAGTGTCTCAGCCAATCATGGTGTCTCGTAGGCCAGGACAAGGTTTCCATGGCGGTGGAGAAGTCGGGGTGGGCTCGGTGATGTCACCGCGCTCTGAGAGTGGAGGGCTGGGAGTTAGCATGGTGGAGTACGTTCTCTCCTCCTCGCCGGCTGACAAACTAGATTCATGCCTCCGAAAAGGACCTTATGTAAGTCTTGAACTGTGTTCTGTATTACATATTCACATTTCCTTATAATCCATTTTCTTTCTCTCTTACTATTTTTCTAGTCGTTACAATCTTGACTTTCATGAAAGTCCTTCAGCGTCACGTCTTTTGATAAACTCGACACCCTATCTGTCATTTTTCTCTTACTGTTTGTCCTCTGTTAGACGGGTCTTTCAGATTGTCCATGTCAGCCTGTCCTTTTCACCCTGTGTCTTGTGTTTGCAATCTGTCACTGTTACATTATCAACTCATCTATGTCTTGTCTCTGTCCATCACACAGGGACAGCGAGATGGAGAGGTGGAGGAGGAGAAGAGGGACAAGCCAAAAGCATCGTTTGAAGGAGAGAAAATGAAAGAGTTGACGGAAGTTGAAGCTGATGTAATTAACGACGTCATCAACCCTAATGGGCTCCCCGTGCAGAACGGCCTTGATGTTGATGTCAAAGAGTATGGGTAGGGCTCAGCGTGATGGAGGCACACACCCACTCACAACTTTAAATGCTTCTTGCTTTACAATCAGCATTTTGGATATAAACTTAACTCCTTCTTTCTTACCCGTGCAGTCGTCCCCCAGGCAACATGGCGGCCCCTGGTCCTGAGGGCGACCTGCTTGGGGGTCCAGGGGTTGTAGGGGCTGATGGCCTGACACCCCTGGGAGGTGGTGGAGGCCCCAAACCTCCTGAGGACTTCTCTGGCGTGGAACAAGGTGGTGTCACCATGGACCCCATGGAGTCAGTGATGGAGCCGCTTCAGTTTGACTACAACTCCCAGATGACCATGGACTCTGCGCCCACTGTGGGCTTATTCGATTACGCCAACCAGCAGCAGGTAAGAAGAGCAGGCAGGGAGTAGGACATAAACATTTGTCATTAGCTCTACTTGAGATTAAAATGTGATTCACCTGTTGATGTGCTGATAGCAGCTGTTCCAGAGAAACAACGCCCTAGCAGTGCAGCAGTTAACAGCCGCCCAGCAACAGCAGTATGCCTTGGCAGCAGCACAGCAGCCTCACATTGGTAAGAGAGAGTGTGTATGTGTGCATGCATGGACAATTGAGCAGGAGAACTGAATGTCAATATCATGTTATTTAAGCCTTTTATTTAAGTAATATTATATATCATTTACTAATCTAACTTCACCTTAAATGTCAGACCAAAATTAAGACCCCATCCACGAATTGCAAATGTTGGTAAGTCAGTACCAGTGACTCAGTGGGTGCTGAAATTTCTAGTTTTACCATATAAGTTGCAAGAAACTACATGTTGTTGCAGTCCGATTGTAACTAGTTACCGCTAGGTTAATAATTCTTTGGTTTACCAAAAGGCAAGTAATGCTTAACAAGCCTAAGGATTATCTCAAAAACATTTTGGTCATGTGCTAACCTAACAAATCTGGAAAGCTTACTTTTTAAATTAGTATCTAGAATCTTAATTACAATTTTGATTGAGTATGTAAGTAGTTGTGAACCTTCTGGCCCTGGGTCACCTTTTCCATGTGCTCACAGGTCTGGCCCCAGCTTTTGTGCCCAATCCTTACATCATCAGTGCTGCTCCACCAGGGACAGACCCCTACGCAGCCGGACTCGCTGCTGCCGCTACACTCGGTGAGACATGTGTTTTGAAATGGAACCTGAGCTCCATTAAGATGCTGTTGGAAGGATTGTTAAGCAATTTGATACAGATTTCTTAAAGATGTGTATAACTACAGACAGTTGTCCTAGCTCACCTGTATTTTGCGTATTTGTTTGCGTCTAGGTCCGGCAGTGATGCCTCCCCAGTACTACGGTGTGACCCCCTGGGGGGTCTATCCTGCCAACCTTTTCCAGCAGCAGGCTGCTGCAGCCAACAACTCGGCCAATCAGCAGGCTGCAAACCAGGGCCAGCAGAACCAACAGCAGGTCAGTCGGCTGCTTGCCAAAAAACTGGCACACTGATTGCGTGGCTCAAGATGTTTTTGTCAGAGCTCTGCTTGCCAGATGAAATGTGCTTTCAGTGTTACTGCTGCTCGTCTTAGATCTATGAGCAGAAAAGCCTTTTTAGCTTGTGTAGATACTAAACCAACCAGCAGGAAATGTTTCATCCAACTGTTTATTTACTCCTGCTTTGCTCATGTATGCTTATGCTAATGAAAGGGAATTTGTTATATCCTGGCTATTTATTCCGTGCTACCATTTGTATCTCTGTGTGTGGCCATATTATTTCAGAAGTTAACTAGGTGAACATCTAAACATGATAAAAAGTTCCACAGCACACTGCAGGTTCTCTGCTTTGTAACAGATTTTGGAGCACCATTTTTGTATTAGTTTACGTATTGATGATGATTGAAATACCTCTTGTTTTTCTTCCTTTGGTGAAGGTGATGCGTGGTGGTGGCAACCAGAGACCTTTGACCCCTAGCCAAGGTCAACAGAGTCAGCAGAATGACCAGCTGGTTGCAGCAGCAGCAGTCAACTCAGCCCTTGCCTTTGGACAGGGGTTAGCAGCAGGAGTCCCTGGTGAGTGTGACGCTCTGCAAAACTGGTTTTATTACTTTGGCAAAACTCTAAATGAGTAAAAAATTGCATTTGCTAATACTGCACAATTTCCAGATATTTAAGTTCTAAAACTGTTCAGTCTGACTGTTCAGTCTAAAACTACCCACCACTGTCTATTGCTACATGAAAGAAAGGAAATGCTAAAACACATTTAGGTACACTCCAAATAGGCCTGCATGATTAATTGTTATAAAATCGTGATCTCAATTCACCCTGTTCACAATTTTAATTTTTTTTAATATTTTAATTTTTTTTCTTCTTCTACTTTAAAAAAAACAAAAATCTATTTTTTTAATACTGTAATTCTCATTTACGAGCCAACTGCATCACAAACGCTACTACTTTCTTCTGTGAGTTTTAAACCCAGACTGTATAAAAGTTTTAAAGTGCTCCCAACCGCTGCAATGCTCTCCCTTCTCTTCATTGGAGCCTCTATGTTTACAGGCTTGTGGTGATGCGCAATGTGCTATAGATGCCAAAAACAATCTATGTTTGGTACTGCCAATTTGTTTTGTTTTGTCATGGTTCATGTGTGCAATAAACAATAATTTAGTGAGAAAAAAATCAAGGCAGAGAATCGTGATATCAGTTCTAAGCTAAACAATCGTGATTCCGATTTTTCCCCGACTTGTGCAGGCCTAACTCTGAATATTCCTTTGTTGTCTTTTTCTTAGGCTACCCAGTCCTGGCCCCTGCAGCCTACTATGATCAGACGGGGGCCCTTGTGGTCAACACTGGAGGTAGGAGTGGCCCTGTCCGCCTCATGGCCCCTGCCTCTGTCATCATATCTCCTTCTGCAGCACAAGCAGGTAAGACGGCAATGCACGCAGTGTCTCAAATGTCTGGCCTGTCCCAGTTCACTCCTAACAACGGGACAAAGGATATTGTGCACAGAAACAACAGATTGCACATCATGGTCTTTAAAAACATGTTCTGAATGTCATGTCAATGCAGAGCATGCTAGATATGGTTAGATGATTTTTTTGGAAGTTGTTAGAATGAACACTTTGGTGGGCCAGAAGGGAAACCTTCTTATTCTGTTGTCTCTCCCTCCAGTTGCAGCAGCAGCAGCCTCTGCAGGTGGCGCCAATGGTGGTCTAGGCGGTGGGGCCAATGGTCCATTTCGTGCCATGACGTCCCAGCAGGCTCAGCAGCAGGGTGGCCCTGGTGGCGCTCTGGGTGGAAGCTCCTTCTATGGATCCTCCTCCCTCAGCTCCTCCTCCCAGAGTTCCTCTCTTTTCTCACAGGGCTCTGGCCAGCCCGGACCAGGTTCTGCCTCCTTGGGCTTTAGCCAGCAAGCCTCCTCCTCCCTAGGTGCCACACTAGGGGCCACGCTGGGAGGCTTTGGCACTGCAGGTAGGAATACACTTTTACCGTACAGTCTACCGCTGGAGAGTGTCAGAGTGGTCAGCTGAATTTTTTTGGTGTTTATAGATTAAATGTAAGTGGCGTGCATAAAATGTAGCTTTTAAAGTGTGGAACTTTTACAAATGCAAATCTGTTACATTCAAGCATTTGCCAAACAAGTTAAAAAAAATTCTGTGTAAGCCTTTTACTGCCAGGGAAAGCTCTCTGGATTTCTCAGTATATCGGATTTGTGGTGTCTTTGGCGTTATTCTGAAGCACGGGAAGGATGCCAATACAGCTCATTTATACTCCTAACAAGTAGTTTATTAACACTGTGTGTGTGTGTGTGTGTGTGTGTGTGTGTGTGTGTGTGTGTGTGTGTGTGTGTGTGTGTGTGTGTGTGTGTGTGTGTGTGTGTGTGTGTGTGTGTGTGTGTGTGTGTGTGTGTGTGTGTGTGTGTGTGTGTGTGTGTGTGTGTGTGTGTGTGTGTGTGGCATTATTTGCCATTTGTGTTTTCACACATAGGAACTCTTGTGCGTTTGTTACTCAGAGTCAAGTTTCGAGTTTAAAAAGACACAAAGCATTTACATTATAAATAAATAAAATTGCACAAAAAGAGGGGGAATGACATGCAGCAAAGGGCCGCAGGTCTTAGTCAAACCCAGTCCAATGCATCGAGGAGTAAACATATATATAATATATATATATATATATATATACACACATACACACGGACGCCTGTATTACTAACTGAGCTATCTGTGCGCCCGTTCTACATGTATAATGAAACTTTGTTATTATAAATCCCACTGCTTTTTTTTAAAGGAACACGCCAACTTATTGAGACTTAAGCTTATTCACCGCATCCACCGGGGTTAGATTAGTTCATACATACCCTTCTCATCTCCGTCCGTGTTGTAACTCTGTCTGGCGCACCCTCCGCTAGCCTAGATTACCACAGATGCTGGAGGTAACCAGCTCCAACTAGCCTACTGCTCTCAATAAGTGACAAAATAATGTGACCCAGCAATCTTCTAACTGTATACTTACTGGGAACTATTAAGGCGAAGCACTGCTACTTGTGCAGAGTTATTATTACAACTCTGAGCAAACTACAGGCCAACTTTTTGTTCCTCACCAAGGAGCTTTTCAGGTGCTGCAAGCAAATCTTTCTGCCCAAGTAGCAGATATAGAAGTGCTTTGTTTTTTTTGAGAGGGTGCGTCGGACAGAGTTACGACACACACCAAGATGAGAAGGGTATTTATGGATTTATCTAACTCTGGGGGTTACAGTGAATAAGTTTAAGTCCCAATATTTTGGCATGTTCCTTTAAGCACTTAAACGGTGTTTGTGAAATTAATCTCACTGCCAGAGGGGCTAGGCAAAAGTTCCTCACTCCAGCTTAATGGTTAAACAAGTACAAAAACAGAAGAGCAACAATGAACTTTTCCTTAAGATACCTTGATCTTATTTATATCTTTGTCTCCCTCTAGTGGCCAACTCAAGTGGTGGCAGCGGTTCCAGGCGGGACTCCCTGACGGGCAATAATGATTTGTACAAACGCACGCCCTCCAGCCTCACTCCGATTGGCCACGGAGGCTTCTATAATGGCACCTTGGGCTTCAGTCCTTCCCCTGGCCCTGTGGGCATGCCCCTTCCCAACCAGGGCCCCTCCCATTCCCTAACACCCCCACCTTCCCTGTCCAACCACAGCTCCTCATCCAACCTCAATCTTGGTAAGTGTCTTTGATTTAAGTGATTCAGATTGCCATTGTTGACTGGGTCTTGTTTCACAGTAATGCCACTTGAATAGATACTTTGTGACTCAAACACTAAGCTCATAGCCAGTACCAGCTATGAACAGCAATTAGCATAATTTACCTGATTGGTCCCATTATTTTCAGAAACTTTTATTATTAAGGACACAGCTGAAAACCCTCCACGAGAGTCACTTTAGCATCATCTTGTTGACGCATGCAGGGTTCCTGGCTTGGAATGGGCCTTTGACACATTAATCGGGGGATGTAGGGGTCCTCCCCCAGGAAATTTTGAGTTTTAAAGACTTCATTTCCTGCATTCTGATATATTTCGAGACACAAATTTATGGTAAAAACATCTTTATGTATGTCATGGAAAGCCAGCCACATGTTCACATAAGGCAGTGTTTCACACACAGACTATTTTGTGGCGGTGCGCGACCCAATCAACCGGCCGTCAAACATTGATTTAAAAAAAAACAAAAAACAAAAAAAAATCAAATACCTTTCCTTTTCCTTTCCTTGCTCTCCTCTGTCTCTCTGTCATTATATATACACACACACACTCACATACACAGCCCTCCGTGTACACAGCGTCTCCATGAATACAGTGTTGCCAACTCTAGATTTAGCAACTTTTTAGACCCCCTTCCCAACTTTTTTTCACAAAAGCAACCAGGGACAGATCTGGCGAATTTCTGTAGAAAAGACTGTGGCTTTCTGTAAAAAAAAAAGACACCAGTATTGTCCAGCGAGCACATGAAGTATTTCTCTCATGTGGCTGCCAAAACAGTTACTTCTCTCTGAATCTGTTTTGTGAGGAGCAGAGAAGCAGTCCCTCCCCTTCCCTTACTCCTGATGTGCCGCAAAACTGCACAAGTGCGCAGTCAGGTAGACGGGGGAGAAGGGGCAGTGTAGGTACAAGAGACAGCGGGACGTGACGGGAGAAAGACACAGCTGAACTGGCCTGGCCTTGGGCAAGCCAGCCTTCTTTGAGTTTCTTTATTGATCTTTTTTAATAATTATAAAGCAAAATAAATTCCTGTATTGAATTTGGATTATTTGGCTAAAGATCTAAGGTTTTATTTCTTTCTACCTACCTTGCTGACACAACCACTAAGCTTTATGCAAATGATGGCGTACTGACATCACAAATATGCAAATGATGGCATAATGACAATTTGGCGCACTTGATTTTCCCTTGGCGCCGGCTAAAAACCTCTTTTGGGGGGTGCTAAAAATTTCTCTATGCCGGAAAAAACCCTGGCTTATCACATGGATCTGTCACATGCTTATTCTAGGCCTAAACAGGACATGTTTGCCCTGGTGTAGTTTCATAGCCAATAAATGTATTGTTCACATAGCTACATTGAGTTTGTAATGTCTGATGTACAGTATGTAATTAGATGTTAACAGTTACACATTGTTTTTAAACAAGTGGTACCAATGTGTCCTACCGACCTCAAAATCTGTTCCATTTTTTTCGGCAACATGTTCTCAGGGAATAATTACAACTGAGACTTTTGTTGCTTCGTGTGTCATGATTGACAGTTGACAGAGTGTAGTGTAATGCAAACACTTGAGTGTGAAGAAACAACAATCAAACAAACTGACGGAGCCATGTCAAGGCTTTATATTTACTGTGATAGATTGATTACCTGGCTTTAACTATTTTAAGCCTTTAAAGGTGTCATAAAGATATGAACTGTAGTAAATAGCAGCTATTGAAAGGAGGTAACCAATCTCTGACATCCTCAATTACAATATGTACAGACACTAGCTAGAATATTTGTAAATGTTACCAGGTTACAAATCAAGCCGTCCACCTGCAACAATACAAAAGACAAGTGTTTAGATACCACCTGGCGCATATGTTGCCTGAGAATTTTTACAATGCATCTGACTTTAAACACAGGTTAGACTCTATGTCAAACAACACAATCTAATGCTATTGAACACATTAAAGGATAATAATTCTTAATGTATGCCAGCTCAATATTTGAGGCAGTGCTGCCATCCAGTGCTATGTTTCTCTGCTGCATAGCTATAATGCAATTTTCAAGATACCAAAATTTTAGTACTGCAGTGTCATCAATTAAAAAATAATCCATGGTCTTGTTTTTCGGTTCAGGCCTTTTATTTCAGGTTTCCTCTACTCCCAGTGTTTCTAATAGTTTGACTATTAGACTCAGAGTTTGAACAGTACCAGTTCTAACAATCACCTCCCTATTCTCTCTGACCACAAAGGAGGCCTGACCAATGGCAGTGGGCGTTTCATCTCTGCAGCTCCAGGAGCAGAGGCCAAGTACCGCAGCGCAGCCAGCTCAGGCTCCTCCCTCTTTTCACCCAGCAGTCAGCTGTTCCCATCGTCACGACTACGATACGGCATGTCGGACGTGATGCCGTCAGGCCGTAGCCGCTTGCTGGAGGACTTCAGGAACAACCGCTACCCCAACCTGCAGCTCAGAGACATTGCTGGCCACATCATGGAGTTCAGCCAGGACCAGCACGGCAGCAGGTATATACACACACACACACACACACACACACACACACACACACACACACACACACACACACACACACACACACACACACACCACTTCAACCTAAAATACACAGGACAAAAAACACATCAACAAACAAAGGGCACTGATGCAGGTATATCCCAAATGGTCCAATCACAGATTATTTTGAAAATAATGTAATATAACCAACCATCAAAATTTGATGGCTAAAGGACCTTATTCACTTAAAGATAAACTGCACATGGTGCTAAGAAAGTCTAATAAAATCTTATTTGTAATCATTGTCAGACTGTATCTTTTTGTGTCTTTTTTTTCATAATACAACTTCATTAGATCTTCCCTGACTTGGCGTAACCAGTTTGCAATTCTCGGATTTTGTGAAGATTTGTACTCAGAGCTCAAGCAAGAAATGAAACTTGAGTTATTTTTTTCAGACTTGGAAAAACTCCTCCAGAGCCACAGAAAACATTATACAGCTGTATTTACATGCTGAGTAATAGTAACCGTGACCAGTAAACTGATGGTCACACGTGTAAGATTGGAGGGGCCCTTTACATTTCTGACATTGTCAAAATGTTGACGCTGGCTCTCTTTGGTCACCAATCTTTGTATTAGAGATTGGTCGATGTGTCTCAGTGCGATCTAGGATCATCGTTCTTAGTGGGTAACAAAAATGTCTCCACATTTCCCTCACAATTTTGTCAATCTTTGTCAATATGAGCTCACATGTAATGGCTATTGTTAGCCTTGCTACCGTAGTGTCTTATTCCCACAGACCAACTGTTTTATTCATTAAAAGTGGCATAATGGTGAATAATAAATAACGTAATGCCATGGATGCCTGGTCAATGTTCAGCAATGTGGAGTTTTGTATGATGGAATGTGGGCTCACATTCTTGGGGTGGGAATCTCTGGACACCTCACGATTCGATTCTAAACCGATTATTGATGCATCCCAATGCAAAAATACATATAAATCTGAGTTTGTTAGATTTTGCCATATACAGTATTGTCACACACAAGTTTTAATAAAAAAAAAAAAATTCTACTGAGGTTTTATTTTGTGTAGTCATTCCATGGTTAAGCCTTAAACATGCTTGTGAAAGTCACCTTCTCTCACAGTAATCTTCCATGTCAGAGGCTCAGTCATGTTTAAAGGTGGAGAATTGGCTTCTAACATGAAACATGAGGTGGTCAGACGTAATGTGATAAAGTAGAACAGCCTGTATGTGTTTAGCCTAATTATTTTGTGCTTAGATCATGTGTTTTTATATATATATATATATATATATATATATATATAAAAACCTTTTATTTTATTTTTTTGCCTTTTGGCCATTTTTTTTTTCTGCCCTCTTGCTTAAAGTTAAAAGTTGTTGTCCATTTTGCCATCCTCTTTCCTGATTTGTACATGTCTGGAGGCAGTAACTTTTAAATAATAATAAAAAAAGTGTGTGTGTGTATATATATATATATAATTTAAATATTTGATTATTAACTTATCAGAATCAAACATCGAATTGTTCTAGAGAATAAGAATTTTTTTTCTTCTTTTCTCCCACCCTTTCACATTCTACTATTAAACATACCAAAGGAGTGCATAGAGATACAGATATATGTATAATTATACAGTCTGTACTGGCAGTATAGGCATAAGCCAATCAACATGCCGCCATCAACCAGTTCTGCAGAGTATCTGGCAGCTGCAGTCCCGGCAGTACCTCCACACTGCCTAGTAGAGACCCAAACAGCTTCACAACTCCAATAAGCGACTTTGGTGCCTCATTTTGGTGCCACTGAAATACCTGCACGGCTCTCTGGCGCTCTAAAACGGACATTAGAGACATCAGAGACATCACCGGACGTAACACTAGTTCACTTGCAGGTAGCGTTAGCTGCTGTAATATGTTTACATGCTAAAACTAAATGGTGTAACGTTAACGTGTGGCAGTATTATACTTGAAATGATTCCATCACTGCAACATCCAACAGCCTGCAGTTAAAGACTCAGAGTTGTTGGAGAAACAACAAATAACCTAATGGTATGTTCAATTACAGTTGGTACGTTAGTGGTGCATTCAGTGTTATTGTAAAATACCCGTTTGTCATCTACTGGTTCTTCTTTTTGTCGTATAGCTGCAATTGACTAGTAAAATAAGTTAATTAATAAGTAATTGTTAATACATTGTTAATAAAAAATATGATTTGATGGTATGGCCTTAGATATACACAAGCCATGCTTTTCTTTTTCTTAGTGTATTCAGACACCGGTAAGACACCAACATCATTTTATAAGTAAAATTATTTTAGGACCAGTATTTAGACAGTATGACCAGACACGTTTCCCTACTCTGACATCTGCCGTTTTTTGTTTTGAAATCACTTTTTCTGGGATTTGGGGTGTTATTTTGTGTCTATAGTGCTTCCACACATATACAAACTTGGAAAAAAAACCTATCCATGCTGTTTTGAGTGAGATACGGGTTTCTAAATGTCTTCTGCCTCCAGTCTCCGGGTGAGCTGTTAAAATCTGCACGGCTTTCTACATAACTAGCCGAGACGAGGTGGCTAACCATAGCACATGCTAGCGCTAGCATGCTAGGCCGTAAATGATAACGTGTTTGTATTGATAACAGAACAAACTGTGTACCTCCTTTTATGTGAAATTATTCCGAGATGGGCTAGTTTGAGGGTATGGTCCCTAGAGTTCACACTGGGGTCTTGGTTTCTGGGTCTGTCTGGTTTGAACCAGCCCTGCCTCAAATGCAGTTGCACTTTTCTACTGAAATGATTTATTAATACACCATGACGTCCAGTCTGCACATTCCAGACACTTTCTTTCCTCAGTCTTTTCAACATCACTGTCCTTTTTATCTCTGCTTTTTGCCTCACTTCACCTCACAGGCTGCATGGTTCCTTCTCCTTGTCTTTTCTCCACTCTGAATTTCATCTCCTTTTGTCTGACTGTTCCCTCAGGTTCAAGATATAGGAGCAGCTCTCTCTGTCTTTGTACATCTGTTTCACTTTATTGCTTTGTCACTGTCTGATGTGTTTGTCTTTGTGTTCAAGTTCATCCAAACTTTGTAAATCCACTATATATACTGGGTTTTAGGAGTCTTTTTGTGTATATTGTAAAAGCTTTGAAAATGAAATTGAAGAATAACACAAGAGGTATCTGTGGTTAATAAAATGCTTATTCTCTCTGTCTCAACAGGTTTATCCAGTTGAAATTGGAGCGAGCCAGTTCAGCGGAGCGCCAGCTTGTCTTCAGTGAGATACTGCAGGCGGCCTACCAGCTCATGGTGGACGTCTTTGGAAATTATGTCATCCAGAAGTTCTTTGAGGTGTGTATGAAAATTCAAGTCATTGTCATCAAAGTGTAAAAAAGTAAATTTTGAGCTGCCAAGATTGAATTAATTAGTCTCAGTCAGTGGTTCTCTGATTTTGCACCTGAATTTGATGTGCTTTGTGGCCTGTTTGCAGTGTCTGAAATTAACTTTTCAAGTTGGCTGTTGGATGGAAAAAATCCACTGGCCAAACATATCTTTAATCCCCCAAAATTTTAAATTGAAGGTTGTTTGTAACTTAGGTCTACATAACAAACATTTACGGTTGAGGTTGCAAGTCTTGCTGGTAGGGATGTAAATGATTAACCGTTTAACCGTAAACGGACAATAGGATGTTTGACCAATTAGCCTAAAATAAATGATAAAAATGTAAATAGGCTATACAATATATTTCCTCACTGCAAATTGACTTACTAGTCCTAACGAACGGACAAGTTGCGTTTAAAGTTTTTTTTTTTTTCTGTTTGTGGAGACCTATGTGACACAAAAAAACTATATCAATGAGGACTTGCGAGTTAAATCGGCCATCCGAGAGTGTGTGCCTGTGTGTCCGCTCTCGCGAAGCTCTGACATGCAGAGGAACAGAAGAAACTAGCTGCACTTTCACCAATTTGAAGATTGAACTATTTTGGTTCAAACATGTACTCGCCGTGTGGCGGATAGCCCTCTGAGATTTACACGCCAAACGGAGAATTTACCTGCATTTGGCGACTGGCGAGTGTTAATTATGGACCCCGCCTGTGTGGCTGTGTAACGTATGTGGTGTTGTGTATTATCAAATGGAGTAGAGGATTTACAGGCTTATTTTGTGTGTGTGTATTTGTTTCAGTTCGGCAGCTTGGACCAGAAGCTAGCTCTGGCAGAGAGGATTCGAGGTCATGTGCTGTCTCTGGCCCTGCAGATGTACGGCTGTAGGGTCATTCAGAAAGCTCTGGAGTTCATCCCCTCTGATCAGCAGGTCATTGTAAGTACACTAGTTTTCTTTGCACTGTATGAAATATGAACAGTGGAAACAGACTGTGCCTTTGTACTAAAATGACCTTAATTGAACCCTTACTACTATAACCCTGCTGTGATTGTTGTTCCAATTGTAAAGCATATCTACTGTCCATGTCCTCATATTTCAGTCGTGAATGAGGGTGCATTGCTCATGGATCACTAATTTCTGTTTATATAGCAGAATCCTGCAGTGATAAAGAAGTGCACTCCTCACTCTAAAGTGGCATTTTTCATCTACATTATTGGTTTTTATGTTGGAGCTGCCTCGTGGAGCAGCAGGTTCCTTGCAGGCATTCTGTCATCAACGATGAATGAGGCTAATGATACCACAGTTTACATGCAAATGTTGAACTGCAGGTGCTGAGATAAAACTAGCTGGATATCGTGTGTGTGTGTGTGTGTGTGTGTGTGTGTGTGTGTGTGTGTGTGTGTGTGTGTGTGTGTGTGTGTGTGTGTGTGTGTGTGTGTGTGTGTGTGTGTGTGTGTGTGTGTGTGTGTGTGTGTGTGTGTGTGTGTGTGTGTGTGTGTGTGTGTGTGTGTGTGTGTGTGTGTGTGTGTGTGTGTGTGTGTGTGTGTGTGTGTGTGCTCTTCATGAACCTCAATAGATTGCTCCAGGGCAACTGTTTGAAGCCCAATGTTATTTGTTGGGCTGTGAGAAATGAAGGAGACTTTGGAAAATGCTTTCAGGCAATATTTGATTTCTCACAATTACATGCCCTTCTCCACACTCTGCCTCTTGCTCTGCTCTTCCTTTTCCTCTGTCCTTCTCCCTGCAGAGTGAGATGGTGCGGGAGCTGGACGGCCATGTGTTGAAGTGTGTGAAGGACCAGAACGGTAACCACGTGGTGCAGAAGTGTATTGAATGTGTCCAGCCTCACGCGCTGCACTTCATCATAGACGCCTTTAAGGGACAGGTGGGTCCCCTCTGTGAGCACACACTCGCAATATATTTTCACATTCTATCACTGAGGCCTGCCGGTGCTTGGCTGAGACGCACAGACGCGCACACACACACACAAGTACGTTTACTTGTTTGCATGCATACACTGTTGCTGCCTTAAGGCAGCAAGTATATTGTATCCGCCAAAGTACATAGACACTTGTACTCAGTCCTTTCCAGAGACATGGTACATTGCCTCAGAAACCTCAGCCCAGTGGCAACATCATCTGTCCACCAGCTAAATGCTACATTAGCATAAAGTGTTGAAAGAAAGATTTTGTGTCCATGCATTTGCATTTCAGTAAGATACTAATGAAAGGTTTCAGTTTTGAGGAGCCAGGATACTCTGACAGTTAATCTCACCGATCTGAGTGTTTTTGCTTCTCACACATTTGCATGTTGTGTAACTGCATATTTTTTTACATGGTAGCTCAGATTTGTTTGTGTAGCTGAAAGCATGGCAGGAATTTGCCTTCGCCTTCCCTCCAGGGGTGGGCATTATTTGTGTGAAAGTAAAGATAGTTTTCTACTGTAACTAATGCCTTTTAGGGAAAACGGTTTAAACAAAGGTAAATTAGTGCTGTGTTTAACTCACAGCAACAGGACCATTTGGTGTATGTTGAATAAGTAAACACGTGTAATTATTTGCGTCTCTCAGGTCTTTGCCCTCTCCACTCATCCTTATGGCTGTCGAGTCATCCAGCGCATTCTTGAACATTGCCTCCCTGAACAGACGCTGCCTATACTGGAGGAGCTCCATCAACACACAGAACAGCTTGTGCAGGTAATACACACAAACTAGCACTTGCTGCTTTTTTTTCTTCTTCCACCAGTTATGTTTTTCAGGATAGTGACACCGCATAAAGCATCTCTCAGTCCAGATTTTTGAAGTTGGATGCATGTTTGATGTGATGTCAGAAGCACCAGCTGGTGTCCCCACGTTTTAGGTAATGTTTGTGTGGTTTGTTTTATTCAGGACCAATACGGCAACTATGTGATCCAGCACGTTTTAGAGCACGGCCGAGCTGAGGATAAGAGCAAGATAGTGGCTGAGATCAGAGGCAATGTCCTGGGACTCAGCCAGCACAAGTTTGCAAGGTAAACGGAACACAAATACAAGGTTTCGGTCTCATCTTCCCTCTTTCTTTAAAACAGGTTTCTATTGTTTCTCCACAATTGCAGCCAGAGCTTCTCTCTTTTAAATGTACTTTCATGCTCATCCCTCCCTTCTTTTCTCTAGTAATGTGGTGGAGAAGTGTGTAACCCATGCGTCCCGGGCAGAACGGGCAGTGTTGATAGAAGAGGTGTGCAGCCTGACTGAGGGCCCCCACAGTGCCTTATACACCATGATGAAGGACCAGTACGCCAACTATGTGGTGCAGAAGATGATCGATGTGGCTGAGCCCTCCCAGCGCAAGATTGTAATGCACAAGGTAGGGGGAAGGTTGTCTCAACAAAATTCTGTGATAATGGAGGATGTTTAAAACCTCTTCCAGGCCAATATTTTAGTTTTTTTATAGAAGGGTTTAGTTAGCAGAGGAGCTTTCAGGCTTGCAATTTTACCATGAATGTCTCATTTACAGTATTTTCTCTTCAAAGCAATCAACAGACTGTATACGTGGGATTAAAGGGTTTAGAACATAATCGATTGTGTGTGTGTGTGTGTATATCTATCTATCATATTTGGAGCCACAGAAGCCCTAAAAAGTTTGCCAATTTGGAAGCCCAATTTGAAAGTATGCAACACATGTTTTTCTTTTTTGGTTTGTCTCTGTGCAGATCCGGCCTCACATTTCCACCCTGAGGAAGTATACGTATGGAAAACACATCCTGGCCAAGCTGGAGAAGTACTACATGAAGAATGGCGTTGACCTGGGTCCTCTCTGTGGCCCTCCCAACGGCATCATGTAACCGCCCCCCTCCCCTGCACCTTAAATCAAGTCTACGACATGATCTACCCCCCACCCTTCACCTCCGCCTCCTTAAGCTGTCATGGCTACCAGCCTCACCCTCATGTCCCTGTCTGATAGAGGACATCATGCCCACTTTCCCCCTCCAAATCCTACTCACCAAGGACGTTGAGTACCTCTTGTACCCTTGTTTCCATGACAACCCTTCGGGAGGAGCCTGTTGCTTCAGGCAGCCTTAGTTTTTTTGTCAGATTTTCTTTTTTTTTGCCCCTCCCCCGCCCGATCCCGGGCCCACTGTACTGCTGGGGGAGGGAGGGTAGGAGGACGGAGTAGAGAGAGAGAGAGAGGTGAGACCTGTTCCACTAATCACTCAGCTCCCTCCTTTTTGTTTTTCATTTCCTCTTCTGAGAAACTCAAGTCATTTCACTTTTTGCTACTGCTGCACACACAATCCTAGTATCCCCTCCTCCCATCCTAGCTATTTACCACTATGAGATGGAACGAGTATTTAATTTGTCAGACATCACAGAATCATAGACGAATGCACACTTGCCATTAGCTAACCAGCAGACAGATCATTTAGCATGGGAGATTCGTTTTCTGGTCTTGCTTCTATAAATATAACGTGTATACTTGGTGTAGACCTTTGCATATATATATAAATATATATATAAAACTTTGTAGTTTTTCTGGTTTTTGATGTTGAATCTGTATCTATAATGTATCCTAGTAGTGACCACATACTTCTGACTGTATAATTGTACATTTGTAAACCCTTGTAATGTAAAAGTGCTTTACCACCCTTTTTGGTATGAGAAGAAAAACGGAAAAAAGCTCACTCTGAAAAATCTTAGAAAAAAAACCCTGTGCATTTCAGTGTATATTCTCACCTCCTTGGTTGTGACATATGAGTTGTTGTATATTGTAAATTGTAATATCAAATTTTTGTTTTGAAAAGCCCTTTCTATACAGCGTAGTACTTGTACAAAGATTCGCCACGCTTGGTTTTATCTTTATCTTGTCACTGCTTAACTTAAGACGTCAATCTCCCATTGACTCCCAATTGGACACGTTCTGTTAGACTTAGTGGTGTCTTCTGGTTTATGTTGAAGGTTTTTTGTTTTTGACCTTTTTTTAAGATCTTTTTATAGGAATGCTTTACCCCATGAAATGTGTCATGTGTATGGGTATACTGGCTGGGTGGGAGAAATAACTTTTACTCATTTAACCTCCCCCACCCCCCAAACCCCTCTATTACTCATGACTGTTTTCAGAGTGGTAAACCCATGGATTGTACAGAGAAGATTCTTGTGTTTTTTTTTGGCATTTCTCTAGTGCTGTAAGTGCTGTATCATACTGTCCATGTCCTTTTGGGTGAGAGAGGCAGCCTGCCACAGTGCGGTGTACATTTGGAGCAGCCTTGTGTATATTTACTACGAGCACACCTGTAACCATATGTGTATAGTTAACAGAACCTGTGTATGCTTATTGCCTGGGCAACTATTTTTTGTAACTCCTGTTGTAGATTGTCTCTAAACAATTGTGTGATCTTTATTTTGAAACCAAACTGAACAAAAAAAACTTTGAAAATGTAACTGTCTCAAGTGTGCTTAATTGTATGTTTGAAAAAACACAGGGTGACAGGATGGAGCATAAAAACATCTTCTTTTTTTTCTTTTTTCTTTTTAAAAGGGCATTCAGGGTATGTGCCTTAGTTTCTAATCCAGCCATCTGAATGACAGTGATAAACCTGTGCTGCATGAGTCAGAGAGGACAAAATAATAACCCTGCCTTTACTTGTCCAACTTTTGTTTGGAGCATTGGCGGAAACAGCCAGGAAGCTAACTTAGAAAAACCAGGCAGGTTGGGTGTGATGTTGGTGGCAGTAATCCCCTGGCTTTGTTTATTTCTTAAAGCGGATTATAATTAACCCAGCAGTGATCTAAAACCACCTGAAAGTTTCTATAAGCGTAGGCTGGGGTAGGCTTTGGGCTGTTTTATGGATTACGAAAAGGCTAAAAATGGGCAACTACCCTTGGGCTGTGACTCATAATGGCCCCAAATGCCACATTGTCTGTTGGTTTGTGGTAATTACGTTAATTGTAAAGCTGTTTGGGATAATATAACCTTAAAGTGGGTCCTAGTTTTAACTTATTTAGTCTACTTGTCATGTGGATGATGCATATTCCTAAATTCCATTTGTGTCAACAACGGGGTCCAAATAGGCCCCTGACTGATCACAGGCTTTTTCTTTCGCCACTGATTTTACTGGTGTTTTGTTGCTATAACATCGCAGAAAACATTTAGCAGTTTGATAGGCAAATAGTTTTGCAAGGTCCGATTCTAGCCTTGAGTGAAGATTATTTTGGTGACGATTGTGCTCAATTTCTAAAGCAGTTGTAGCGTGTTAGATAGTTGTTGAACTCATAGGTTTGAACTAGCTAACGTGTCATCATGTTAGGTTTTGGTTTACATGTTGCACGCTTTTCAATCACAGATTGGCTAAACTACATGGTTGCTAAGCGACACAAGTAAGCTACAGTGCGTATTATTTCTTGTTACGTAGGCACAGGTGTGAGCTCATCGGGGAGTTTTTTTTTATTTATTTTTTTAATCAAAACGTAGGCTACCTCAGGCAAACACAGCGAAGGACCGCAGCTGACCTGTAAAGGCGTGTAATAATGGCGTGCAGCCAACCGGAACCCTCTGAGCGCCAAGCAAATGGCACAACCTGGGAGCAGCTATAAATGCTGTGTGTGTGTGTGTGTGTGCGCGTAAAGAGCTGCTGGCCAGTGGGTGCCTAAACGAGCTGCAGGGGGCATCCTCGCCCTTGCTAGCGGAGATCCTCCAAGTGCTTCTCATAACACACATGTAGGCCATATATGCTCTTTCTCTCTTTCTCTCACACACACACCCCTCCTGCCAGACTCCCAGGCATAGACTGTATATTATCTATGCTCCCAGGCCAAGCAGCGTCACCATACGGAACATCCTGCCCTCAACGGAGAGGGGGAGGAGAGAGAGAGAGCCTGTGTGTGTGCACAGAGAGAGAGAGGGGTAGAGAGAGTCTGTCTGTGTATTAAGCAAGAGAAAGAGACCTCCCGGTAGTAAATCTATCAGGTTTCGAGCACAAAAACTCGGAGAGACAGACAGAGAAGAGGGAGTAGAGGAAGAAGAGGACTCGAAGAAATCGCATTGCTTAAACCTACGGGTTAGGCTACCTGGAGCAGCAGCAGCAGCAGCAGCAGCACGTGAAGCCTTGGATTAAAAAGACCGACTAGAAAGACGGATGGTCGCGCGGACGGGCTGCGCGCTCTGACGTTGGACAGACTGAGACTACCGAGACACCGACTGCAAGCAGCAGTAGCTTTTGTTCCCCCCCCATCTCCCCGACCCGTGAAGGCAGCGGCGGCGGCACCGGGAGGCTGTGCCCGCGCACCCCGATTATGAAGCTGCCTTGGCTACTGGCGCTCACAGCGCTGCTCGCTCATACCGCCACGGTAAGCACGAGCCTCAGATCCTTTGTTAAGCGGAGTTCTTGTGCACACAGTAGCCTGTGTGCGCGTGTGTGTGCGTGCGTGCGCGTGTGTGCGTGTGTGTGCGCGCGGTGAGTTATCATCAGTGAGACAGTGATCGGTAAAATCCTGCACTCGACCTAGGCTATGCTACTTATCAGCCCTTATTGGACGTCCGTGACTCCCGCTAGGGGTCTGGCGACTCTCGTGCACCCACCGATTTCTCACACAGACACACACACACACCCACGCATACGCCAGCCTTTGTGTCTCAGTGTCGGGGTTTATTGTGGCCTGTGTCCCCTCGAGTCAGGAGGTGTGTGCGCTTGCAGTTGTGTGTCGGTAATTAGCGGGTAATCTCTAATTGAGCTTGATTATGGGTTTTGTGCGGTGCCTCGGTAGGTGGTGTCTGTGTCACCAGCTCACATCCTGTCGTTCATTTGGGGGACTCCAGTCATACTGCGGCGTTAACGAATTTATTACCGGGTAACACTGTAGGACGTGTGTGAGAAAGAGGTGGGGGTTGGATGTCCGATCTCCAACCTGTGAGGTGCTGCCTAATAACTGCGGCCTCATTGTCTGGGTGCCAAAATCCGACCAGGGGGATCCTCCCGTTATAACCGGAGGTGTGTGTGCGGCAGCTTGTGTTTGTGGTGAAAAGTGGGTGGGGTAACGGGGACGTTAACGGCGATGCGGTGCGCGAACGAAGCCATGGATGGGATGATGTCATCGGTAGGCTAATATCGAAGAGGTAAACTGAGTAGGAATGCGCGACCCCCCCCCACACACACACCTCTCCGGAACCATCCACGCCGAGCTTCACGCACCCTCCCATAGCACGCCCACACCTTCCCTTAGCCTGCCGATTAATCCAGATTTATCCTATGAGGAAGCGCAGATGGAGGAAGAAGAGGAGGGTGGAAGCTCATTGACTCATTGAGAGAAAAGGAAGCAAGCACCAAAACTTGTCAAAATGCAGATCTACTTTTGAATGTAGCCTAAATTTAGAAGAAAACATCCCTAAGCATATACTGATAATATCCCTGTGTTACTGGTGCTCAACTGTAGGTGTATGGTAATATTACTGCTTGATGTTTAATCCCCTTTTTTACACTTCATTCATGGCCAGATTAAGTAGGCCTATTCCTTTGCTGTAATGATAATTTAAGATCTATTTTTTTCTACCACATTGCAACAAAACCCACGTAACTTTATTTGAGAATATGTTACATGTGAGCACAATAAACCAAGTAAAGCTTTTTAAAATAGATTTTGACAAAAGACAGCCACAAAATGACCTAAAAATGCTAAAGCGTTGTGTAAATTCCCTAACAAAGAAATAATTACGTTATCAAAACCAATTGACATGGAGTGTAAACTACCTCAGGCTCAACCTTGCCTGTATTTCTTCGCTTGGACAACATATTTATATTTTCAACATCCTGAAGTTTCTTTGTGCTGACCCAATCTAGCTTCAAGTGTACAGATGGAGTGAGGTGTGACACATATATATACACGTGCACACACATACACACTTAAATATACACTGTGTTAGGAGTGCACAGATGGATCCAGGTGGTGCTTGAATTGGTAATACACACACATACATAAACACACTCACACACGTCAGCAGTCTAATAATTGCAAGACGGACCAGAAGTAACCCAGGCCTTGAACGCACACATGACCCACAGTCACATGAATTTGCTGACAAGATCTTTCTTTAGATGCTCTTGGCTTGAAACAGCTGACTCTTGTGTTTGTGTATGTTTTGTCTGATGAGTGATCCCTGGTGTCATGTCTCTGTGGGTATTTCCTGTTATCAGAGTTGTGACATCATATCCGGGTGATATGTTTCACATGGGAGCCAGATTTTCCCACAGACATCTATTGTGTCACACAGATTGTGTGTGTTTTGCGTGTGTGGTGTGTGTGCGCGCACGTGCGCGTGCATCCATCTGCCTTCATGAGAACGTTCACTGTCCATCTGTCTGTGTGTGGGCTCAAAAATAGTGAATCTTCACTGCCAAAAACATATTCTTGCCAGCTTTCGCTACTTGAAAAGTTTGTGTGTGTGTGCGCGGCGGAAAAGCGTTCTTTAGGATCATGGTTACCTCATGGAATGAATCAGTGTTTTGTGCCTCCGATAGCTGACAAAGCCCCCCATAGAGAGATGAAGAAAGAGAGAAGGAGCAAGAAAGAGGAAAAAAAATGGCTTGAGTGAGGCAAATTGAGGGAGAGTGTGGAATGTGAGAGGCAATTTGACACAGGAATGAGTCCTGCTCACACTCCTGGTGGACAAAGTCCCCTCACACACACACACCACACACACACACACACACACACACACACACACACACACACACACACACACACACACACACCCACACACACACACACACACACACACAGCTGGCAGGTAGAAACTACTCCTGGTGTAGAGAAGGTATTTTAGGTGTGTGTGTAAAAGGATGGGTGATTGTATGGGGTTCATCTTCCAGTGCATAGAGAAATCAAAAGGATCAAAGTTCATATCCGGAGCTGCATTCAGTGGGCCGACGTCTTGAATTGAGTGTGGACAGAGAAAGAGAGAATAATGAAAGCCTTCAGGGAGCTAAAACATCTCTGCCACCTCTTTCATCTACCCATCTCCTCCCTTTTGGGTGTGTGTGTTGGATGTGTACACATGCTGCTAACCCATATCTGAAAGCAAATTCTTATCACATGGGAAGGACCGGTGTGGCAGATACGCCGCATTTGACTGAAATTAGTTTTAGAGTCTGATTTCAATTTGGAAGGAATAGAATTTCCCATTTACTATTAGACTGATAGTGGCATGTGGGGAGGGAGAAACCTGACTTCACACTACCGGTTATTTCTGTGTGTCCTCCCTCTGAGCTAAAAGAACAATGAAGCTCTAAGCTCAGCACTGTATAGAACACTATCAATTTGAGTGAGGATAAACCAGCGGCCGTCATTATTGTCCCCAAGGGAGCTTAAAAGACGTGGGACCTTTAACATCTAACGTCAATCTGCATACTTATATTTTCAGGTGTTAGACATATTTTGTCTTTCGAACATGCTTGGGAATTAATCCATGCTTTTATAGACTACATTATTGTAATTTATTATATTCACGCCTGCCACGGTGCTGTAGGTAGTTTGCAGAACGTTCAAAAAGTTAAAGCCTGTCTTCTACTAAAGACAAAGTGCAAGAAGATCATTACTCCTGTTTTGGCTTCTCTCCATTGGCTGCCAGTGAAGTTTTAAATTCAATATTTACTCTCAGGCACTACATGGTGGAGCCATGAGGACATACAGGAATGTGAAGACATTAAACTCAGTTTAAAAAGAAAAAAGATATACCAAGCATCCTACCATACAAGTTTGGAAGAATTTTCTTTTTTACTACGGAGGTAGGACTCACAAAAAAAGCAAAGATTAGAGAGTAGTCAAAAAAGTGTACTAGAACTTTGTTGTTGTACTTTCTTGTACTTCCAGTCACAGTTTAGAAAGTACCTGGTATCTTCAATCATTTGGCTCTGCAACATTGTGCAACACTAAACTTACCCTGTGGGAAGCGTTCAAGAATGCAGTTATAGCCTGAATTCATCTTCAAACTCCGCTCCTCTTCCATTATGACCAGTAACATACACAAGTGCCGGCATGCTTGCTCCCAAATATGCATGGATGCACATTAACATTAAAGTCCTGATTATCTGCACACACACACGCACACACACACACACACTCTCACTCACTCGCAGTGCTAGTGAATAGTAGCGGTGGTGTGCAGCAGTTTTGTTGATTCAGTGAGTCAGAGGGAGACGGAGAACGCTGGAGGTGTTTTAGGTAGGTCAAAACAGTCTAGAAACACTGCTTGTGTAGACACACACACACACACACACACACATACACAGTCTTCCTTGCAGTAATTGGGCAGCACTGTGCAGACATACTCACATACATATTCTCTGGAGAGGGGGGCTAGATGAATATAGAGAGAAGAGGATGGAGGGAGAGGAGAGGAATGGAAAAGAGGGAGGTGTAGAGACCACAAGATAATGAGAAGGAGGGAGGTAATAAAATGGAGAGAGGTAAGGATGGAAAAAGTTACGATAATGGCGAGATGGGGATGCTAGATAGCAGGGGGAAGACATGGAAGAGCTGGAAAGAAAAAAAGGAAACAGATTGAGCGCCGAGTGATCGAGAGAGGATGACAAAAAAGGGGTAGAGCCCAGAAACTAAGGGAAGGATTGGACTATGAGTGGTAAGAAAGAGTGGGAGGCAAGAGGAGGAGAAGATGGGGGATATTGGGACATGGAGACGGAGAGAGGGGGAGGGGGGAAATGAGATCTGGATGATGGGGATGGAGCGAGGCCAGAGGGATGGCGATGGAACGATGGAGACAGAGCCAGGATGGAGGGATGTCGAATGAGAGAAACTGACGGTGGGGGAGGGAGGCGTGCTCTGCTCATTCCCAGGAGACCGTGCTCTACCTGCTCTCCGCGGCCGTCGCCATGACAACCAGCATGGCTGCCGCTTGTCACAGCTTTATTGCCCTTCTCTCTCCTCCCTTCTGTCTTTCTCCTTTCTCTTTTTCATTCTGCCTCATTTTTTGTGTCACCTCTGTTGCTTCTTTCATTCAGAGCTTTTCATATCTCATTCTCTATTTTCTGACTTCACTCTTTTTCTTCTTCCTTTCTCTTTCTATGTTTTTATACTACTCTTTTCTTTTCCTTCTTTCCTCCTCTCTCGTCCGCCTGTCCCGCTACAATATATACATAATTATAGAAGTGGAGAGATGACAGTTTGTTCACTTTTATCATTGTGTGTGTGTGTGTGTGTGTGTGTGTGTGTGTGTGTGTTTGTGTGTGTGTGTGTGTGTGTGTGTTGTTGTGTGTGTGTGTGTGTGTGTGTGTGTGTGTGTGTGTGTGTGTGTGTGTGTGTGTGTGTGTGTGTGTGTGGTGGTGTGTGTTGTGTGTGTGGTGTGTTTTTGTGTGTGCTATTACAGGACTCTAAATTAGAGGGCATAAAGGCAGTACCGTCTCCCAGAACCACAAAGCATTCTGGGATTTCAATGTGTCAAGCTTTAGCTATAAATGAAAACCTCAAAAACAGGGCGCATGTGTGTGTGTGTGTGGTGTGTGTGTGTGTGCGCGCGCGGGTGGGTGCGTGCGTACGTTTGCGCGTGTGTGTGTGTGATTTTTGTTTGACAGAGTGAGAATCACAGATGCCATTCACCAGCATATTAACGCTGTTAAGATGGCGCTATGATTTTTTACTTATTTTATTTACAAGTGGCATTTGTATCTCTTTAGTACTACTCTCTCTTTCCTCACACGTTTCCCTAACGATGGGGTAATTAGTTTAACGAAGGACCGGATGGGCGGGGTCATGCAGGGAGAAACTCAATGCGGTCCAATGGGACTGCTTAAATGTGTGTATTCTGGCAGGCTGCTGATAAGAACAAGCTGAGGCCGTGATAAGGCCGGCCTTCATACTCCAAATCCGACCCAGTGGCGAAGCTGTGAGACTGGCCTCCATCTGACCGCCAACACGCAACTCCCTCCATCTCCCTCTCCATCTGTTGGCCTGTTTGTTTGTTGATAATCATTTT
The DNA here is from genome assembly GCF_008692095.1 of Etheostoma spectabile. Taxonomy (NCBI): domain Eukaryota; kingdom Metazoa; phylum Chordata; class Actinopteri; order Perciformes; family Percidae; genus Etheostoma; species Etheostoma spectabile. The sequence continues at coordinate 3,046,859 of NC_045746.1, forward strand.
GTCAGCAACTTTATATTTACTCAGTTTTGTAACTTGAACTTGAAAAATGTTCAGCCTCAATTTAAAGTCTAGTTGAATTTGAAAACTGAATCTATTGGTGGATATATTGGTTGTTTAGCTGATTAGTTGGTCAACAGAACATTAATCATGTTCATTCTTGATCTTGGAAATAGTGGCTTGACAAAGGTCCACTTAATAGCTTCTCCTGGAGCATTCAATTATCAAAAGGTCTTTATCAGCAAGATGGAGTTTTCCTTGTCGTCATGGAGATGGATCTGCAATGAAACGTCAATAAATTAGCCGATTAACAGAAAATAAATCTTCTTCTTTGGTTTTCAAGTTCTCTAGAGGAATGTGCCATTGTGCCAAAAAAAATTCACTCCCCAAATAAATAAAACCATAACATTACCTTAAGAAGAAGACGATTCTCTACTTCCAGCGCCTTAACTGACGATTTACTGCTCTGCTATGATCTATGTCTTTGTAAATCATCACTTCAGGCTCTGGCAACTTCTGATGGCGATTTTTCACATTTTATAAAGGAAAGAATCATCAATGCTCACTTCACAGGTATTGATTTGCCGGTAAAATAATATTGTGGATGATCAACTGTGCAACTTGTTTTTGGAAGAAGGTTGTAGCTTTCACTCCAGCCAACCAATAATGACAACAAATCTTTTTTTGCCTTCGCACTGTTCAAGGAACTTGCTTCCTTGGCTGCATGTCATTGGTGAATATGGGTTTGACTGCCTCTGGCTAGAAATGCTATCACTGTTCCTCGGGGAGCCCATCTCCAAAACTGGCCACCTTGGCCACTCAAAGCCTGCTAAGGTTGTTTGCACTTAATGGTGGTAGAGAGTGCTCGTAAATAAAGACACGGTGGAAGAAAAAGAGCGTGTTGTCCCGGGGGATTGTCTCTAAGGTCCTGTAGTAAGAGGTGAAGATCAAGTAAAATTGGAATGCCGTCAAGTCAAATCTAAACGGTAGCGATAATAAATGTGGGAAAACTTGAATAGCTTGTTGTTACGGTGATACATTTGCGTTAGTACTTTGCTTCACCTAACAGCTCTCGTCTCTCACGGGGTGTCTCTCATGGTCGTAAACTCAGGCCAGCACATGACGTAGAAAAGAACCATGTTGGCGGTTAGATTTTCCAAGATGCATGTATGCACTTGCTTGGAAATATAACTGTTTTGTCATCCAATTTGTCATCTCTTTTATCTTGTCTTTTATCTGTCAGTGTCACAGTTTCAAATTTCAAACTTAATTTTCATGTCATGTTTTTTCTTTGATAACAAAGAGATTTTTTGCCAGTTTTGATTTACAGATATCCATTTCTAATGCATTTATTTCATCAAGCCGGAAATATCATCATTCAGAAGAAATTAATTACAGTTTTATTTTTGACATTTACTTGGTCCTATGTGTTGGCAGTAACATTTCATTATAATTGTATTAAGATTCACACTGGGACAGAGATCTACTTGTTTGCATACTGATGTGTAGATCCTGTTAGTGTGCTTAAGTGGTCACGGTTGCTCACTTGGTTACAGGATGGACACAGGAAGTAAGTATTTATAGATCCGGCCTCTGAGCTTCAACTCAAGAGGGAGCTTCCTGAGTGTTGCACAAAGGGTGGGGCGGGATTTTATTTAGATGTGTGTTTTTACATGTGTGTGTTTGCTGTTCACATGTTAAAACACAGGCAGAGGAGCCGATGAAGGAGCACAGGGAGGCCGCTTGTACGAACAAGAAATGCTGTGTGCGAAAGGCATGTGACTTTATGTGTGTGTTTGAATTATTTAGCCCAGCGTCCCGACAGAGGAATGAACGAGGTCAGGAGCTCATTGCTGCAACGTTTTTCCTCTCTCCATCAATCCATCTCTACACCCTCCACCCACCAGCCCTCTTCCTCATACCCCTCCACCACGGCAGAGCTTTTTTTATTCAGCCTGTTTTAATAAACAGGAACTTAGCAACAAAAGGTTTCCCACATGTTACTCATGTCCCCTCAATTATGGGCAAGTCATGAGGGAAGAACATCGATCCAATTAAATACTGCCACTGAAACTCGCTGTGTGCGTGTGTGAGTGTGTTTGTGTGGACTTTCTCAAGTAAACCTTTGGACCCCAGTGCTTTAAAGAGCTCTTTCAAAGGCGTTTGTAGCTTGAACGAGCCATTGAAGCTAATGAGGTGTGCGTGTGCGTGTGCGTGTGCGTGTGTGTGTGTGTGTGTGTGTGTGTGTGTGGATTCTGTTATACTGCTTGGTGGCTGCAGCAGGTTCTCTTTCCCATAGGGCCTTTATATAAACACCTTCACAACACACAAGGTTGAGGCAGCCGGTGATTCCTTCTTAATCTTTCATTCCAACAGTTGTGGATTAGCCCTAATCTTAGCCAGCAGAGAACCAGGTTGAAAGGCTGACTGACACTTGGAGTGTATGTGTGTCCTTGAGTGCATTGCTTATTAAGCCGTATGTGTGACATGATAATTGCTTCCTATGTTGGACTGAGTATGGTGTCTGTCTGACAGGACATGATATGATTGAGGCAGATACACATGACAGATTGACAGGGCACACAACACTTAAACATTAAAGACAGCAGGAGAAGGAGGTGTTGATAGAAGAAAGGCACGATTCATTTTGACGTTAATTCCTTTCTTGACATATTAAATTTAGCTCAAACACACAAAATGTAAGTACCAACACCAAGCTGGTACTTTAATTTGATGTCTTTCCCCCAATTTTTTTTGCAAAATTCTTTTTTTATTTCACAAAAGAAGCTCAGATGTTAATTATTGTCTAAACAGAAGCAGAATAAAGCTTTTTTTTAATATTTTGATTAGTTTCGTCTATAAAATGCTCATTGCTATTCCTCCAAGGTGACTTCAAAATGCCAAGACTGAACGGTTCAATTTACAAAATCCTCTCAATTGACAAGATGCCGTGAGTAAATGTTTGGCATTTTTGCTCCATAAATGACTGAAATGATTAATGGATTTTTAAATTGGTTCCCTATTAACTTTCTATTGTTTGTTTCAGTACTAAAATAAAGTCTAAAATGGGCATAATTTGGATTCAGTCTGTAAAAAAACGTACTGAGGTTCAATAAGCAGGCCTAGTTGCAAGATGATGAACGAGATAGAAAAAGGAGGAAAAAAATGTATTTATTCTTAACACATTGGGTGTATTTATCCTGACTTTTCTCCAATCTTTTCTTGTAAAACAGTTCTACCTCCTTCCTGCTATACTTGCTGTGAGAGACAAATTTCTATCAGTACCAAAATAGTATTGAGGTTTGGGCGACATGGTAGCCTAGTGGTTAAGAGGCGTACCATAGCCTATGATTACAATGTCCCCAGTTTGATTCCTTTTTGTTGTTGTTGCACGTCATTCCTCCTTTCTATCCCCCTCATTTCCTCTAATGCCCAGGATTGAGGTTCAATACCCAGCCCTATTTTTTGACTAAAAATATTTAACTTAACTTAGTAATTGTTGAACATAAATTGTATCTTAACTCCTTGGAAAATGTTCCCAAAAAATGAACAAAGAATAAAAGGTGTGGTGACAGATTTGAAAGTGATTGGATATTGTGTGGAGATGGAAGGAGAGGAGATTTGAAGGGAATGAAAGGGGAATGAGGTCAGAGGCAATCACAGACAAAAGTGTTATTAACGGAGGGGTGGTGGCTAAAGTGCAGTAGAGAAAAGGAAAGAAAAGAAACCAGATTGGATAGAAGAACAGAATGCAGCAGGCGTTGAGAAGAAAGGGGAGAGACTAGACATTATTATTATTACTAGATATTGTTAATATGTGAAGGTGGTAAAAGGATATGACTGGCTCATCAGAAAATAGCGTGAGAATGGGGAGGAATTGGCTTTAGGTAGAGTGAAATGACAAAAGAGCAGAGGAGCTGACAAGGAATAAAAAAGAAAATGAAAGGGAGTTGGATGGGATGGATTGGTATCCTGGTAGCAACAAAGAGAGAGAGACAGAAAGAGAGACTGGTGGTAGAGGCAGGCCTGTAAAGAGCTTAGGGCAGCTGAGATGGATTGAATGGAGAGAACAACCTGGACAGGATTACACCGAGACGGAAGAGACAGAAGGGCTGTAAGAGCAAGATCGTATCATAACCCATATATCTCCCTGTCCTCCAGTTACACATTACCATTGGTTAACTCTGACACTGACCACTTTGCCACGTGCAAGCTCCACAATCAGACTTTACTTAAAGTAAGCACACAGTATCAAGGAATTAATGATCACCAATTGTTATAGCAAGCACTCTGGAGCTAATCTATGTGTTAGACAATCATTCTCCAGCCATTAGTTTCTTAAATCCTCCTCTTAATTAATTAGTCAGTGAGTAACCTTGCCTAACGAGGGATACGGCTTAAAGAACAATCAGAGATGGATGAACAATCTCGCACCTGAAGCTTGTTATAATGTTTATTTTTAAGATGAGGTGATTTAACAGAGGCTGATGGATGATCAGGAGGATCACTATCTGAGTTGCAAAATTTTGCCCATTAATCATTATTATCTACTTGCTTACACTTACCCGCTTCATTCATTTGTAAAGCTGACAATTTGTGGTTTGAGGGGGAGTTCCATGTCAGAGTTATTTATTGATGTACCACAGTTTATCCCAGTGCTACAGCAGGGGTTGCCAGATATGGTTGGTAAGCACAGGTTTTGGTTTTGTCTCGGGCCTTATGGTACCAAACCTGACAACTTCAGTATAACGTCCAGACAGAATGCTGTGCACGGTCGATGCGCTCAGCTGCAACAAAGTAAAGAGGCATATCTCCCAAAATGTTAAATTACTCCAATGTGACCCCTCATTACTAGTTGCATATGTTCATTAGCTGATTTTTTTTTCTGCTCAAATTATTTCATTTGAACATTTTAAGAGGTCTGAAGATGAAATATTATCTAAAATTTTACAAGAAGAAAGCAAAACTTCAGGATCAAAAAAACGATTGTTGTGTCTTTTCTGTCTTAAACATCTTGTGATTCCTTTGGTGGGTGCTGATCACTTTTTGGGAGCCGCTGCTTTATACAATCATATCCGATGATGCAATCTATGAAATAACATCAACAAAACTTGAGCCATTCATTGAAACTAATCTGGATAAAGCAAATGTCTCATTTCCTTATTTCTCATGTTAACTTGTTAACGTCTTCTGACACTGATTTGTTAGAGTTAATCAGTATCTTATGATAAACATCTGATTAGGTCACAAGCATTCAGCCTGTGCGGCCCATTATGACAGAGACCATACGCTGCTCCCGCCTTATCAAGACCGCCGCCAGATCTCACAACCTGTGTAATTAGTGTTCAATATCAACAGCTGTCATGATACATGAAGAATCAATTGACTGGCTGCGTCAACAGTCCCTTGGCCTACAAGCATTGGCTGGAAACCGCACCAAGGCTTGAGATTGGCTGCCAGTTTGTGAAATTCAGTCTACCAATCGGAAGGAGCCAAGATAGCGTAGCAAGGTCAGCTACTTGGGATGCCCCTGGAGCAGCAATTTGTTTACCTCCTCTGTGTGGGTGAGAGAGAAAAGGGGAGGTATGGCATGATAATACTATGCATCATGCCCTCTGCACACACACTCACAAAGGTGCATCTTTCCATTCCAGATTGAATTACACAGGGCTGATTGGATTTTTCTCCTCTCCTTTGCATCAAAGACAAAAACACTCCCCTCTCGTTTTCCAGGTCCATCATCACCCCTGCTTTTTCCACTCAAGTATTCCCCATTTGCCACTTTTCCTCTCTAAAACTCTGGCATTTATGCATAGATTTTTCCTTGCTACTTCTTCCTTGGGGTCTGTAAAGTCGCATGCCTGTCATTAGCCTGATTACCCAAGCTGTAATTATATGATGCTGCCTTGTGATTCACATCACTGTATATGGGCAGAAATGTGATTCTCATAAACGTGTGTGTGTGTGTGTGTGTGTGTGTGTGTGTGTGTGTGTGTGTGTGTGTGTGTGTGTTTCGTATTTGGGGCTGAGAACAGACCATTGATTACCGTTTCTGAGTGGACTCTAAGTGCCCCTCTCTCTGGCTCCCTGCTACACAAAGGCATCATGGTCCACAGGGCGCTCTCTCTCCACACGCAGCCACATTTCTGAGCCCCTTTTGAAAAGTTCCTTAGAAACACGAGAAAAGTTCCAGCCACAGGCGCCACGCCCTCCCACTGGCCCTGCAGAAATAGGCCCATTGACCAGGCTGTAATCATACACACACACACACACACACACACACACACACACCACACACACACACACCACACACACCCACACACAACACACCCACCCACACAAATCGACATTCAGTCTCACTCCTTTTCCTCTCTTTCACCAGCACTTCATAGAAGCAGCCACAAAAACACAGTCATTGACACACCGTCCAACCAGCAGCATTCACTGCTCACTGTAACATTTTTTCCAACCAAACATCAATACACACACACACACAGGCATTGCATGAACACCACGGACAACACACCCACCCTCATAAGCACACAAATACACTGCGGCGTACTGTGTAGTGTGGGAGCAGCAGTTGTGTCAGAATCTCAAGGCATTTTTGGCAGCAGAACAGTGACATACACACACTCGGAGATGCATGTTTCATAAGGTCATATATAATGGAGGAGGATTCCACGCATAGAGGCGTTATGTGCGTGTCTGCGTTTTTGCGTATGTCTGTGTGTGAGCTAGCCTTGAGATGTGGTCTTTAATCCTGTTGGATTGTCAGATTAGTGTAACAGCTGGGTCCTACATACAGATATACATCTCTCTCCCACTCTGTCACTGTATCACCCCTCTTCCCATTGTGCTGCTCACCTATAATCGGCCAAGAGATGAGTAAATCTTCAGCATTAGTGTGTGTGTGCGTGTGTGTCGGTCTCAGAGCTCTAGTCCGTTACATGGTTTCAGGCCATCTGATGTGTCATGTGACCTCTATTGAGTTTGCGGCAAGTTTCTGAGTCAGCTGCTTGTCTTGCCAGTGATACGGATTAAGGTTGGGTGATGTCCGATCTACCGAATTGGCAAATGACGATGTCCACAGTGAAACATCAAGATTGACAAGGATATCATTGTTGGGGGGGCATCCAAACTGGTCAAATCATATGGCACAAAACCCGCTGCAGAAGCTATATCCATCATTACAACATAACAATTGTGACATTATTTCAGAAAAGCATTTCATAGACTGTAAAAAAAAAAGTGTTTGTAATTGTCCAGAGGCAATATGCAATTACAACTGTGTTTGAACTTGATTTTGGAACAAATGACAGCCTTAGTCTCCACCTTCATTTGGAGTTGCATTATCCAGAAGATCTATCAGAATTATTACTTTTTAAGCATTTACAATAAATGCCATTAGCGCCACTGCAAACGATGTTGGACTAATGTCGGCCCAACCCTAACACTGGTTAAACATTACAGGTTAAACACCCTCTGCATCCAAGGGACGTTCATTCATTTACAGTATCTGATTTAAAGTTGTCTTACTTAAGATTTCAGTTGTGGTTAATTTGGCTTTACCTGTAGTTACTGGGGCAACGTAACGGAAAGTGCAGTTTAATACTACAGCAAACACTCCTTAGTCAGACCTACAACAGAAGAGCAGCTGTTCATCTGTTTATCAGTACAGCCAAAAAAACTTTCAATAAAGAAGTCTGTCAATAATTGTCACAACCGCAATCTGATTTAATGGTGAAAAGAATCCCCAAAATTACGCTTTTATGATGAACAATCACAATCTGCCTTCACCTTGGAATACACTGTTTCCTGTGGCTCCTTCACAATGAAGCCACCCTGTTTTGCCACGTTTAATGTGAGGCAGCGACAGTAGGAAGTGTTTTCCAGATGCATTAGCTGTAACGTAATACAGCTTTGATGTGGCTGTAGGAAAGTGAGGCAGATACCAATGACAAAAGATAACATAGCACAGGTTTACATGCATACTTTGTTTCCTGTGAATCACTAGTGCGTAGGTCGGCGATTTGAATCCCAAGTGGGAATGGCAGACTCTTCCACTTCCAATAAGGTTTTTACAAAAAAATAGAACAGGAAATGAACATGTATTTGGCAAGAGGTCAAAATGACTGCTTGTGAAAGACATTAGCAATCAAGTTACTAAAGGACAGATTCTACACAAACTCAATGATGAAAAACAGATTCTATTCTATTTTGCAAGCAATTTATTTAATGTGAACCTTGGTTGCTCAAGTTTAAGACTCATAATGACCACCATAATCAATTTTATAAAAAAGGTAGGACAGCACGCCCTCCACTTAACGAGGATTACTTGTTGAGCCAACAATGAAGCAAATGCAAAAGCTTTGGACTGATTTAAAATAATACCACGCTCTGTTGAAGGAACACTGAACATTGTCAAGAATGGATTTGGATCTATAACAGATATATGAGATAAATATTAAAAGTCTTCTGCATGAAAATTGACTTAAATTGCTTTTTCCAGATGGATGATTTTTTTCTCCGCTGTGCACCTGTTCTGTCCCTGCAGCTCTCTGACCAAGCCATTCACTCCATACACCATATTTAGCTAATGCGTGACTTTCCATTAGGGCATTCATCACTTAGATCATCTTTGTCCCCATAACTCAGTGGAGAAAGATAATGTTAGAAAGATAATATTAGTGCTTGGATGCTTCTCAGCTGTGGTTTGATGCTGCACTGAGGCAGCTTTAGGGCCAGAGCGGGTTGGAATAACAAACTAGAGCCAATGTCATGCTATCCTCCCACAGGTTTAGTAAGGGCAATGAATACGGCCAGCATGGCTGCAATTTGATTCAGCCACAGTAGCGCTATCAGGAATTTTGATCAGCAGGACAGACTAAAAATAGTGGATTGAGAAAAAGTGTTTTACTCATTTCCTGGCTCTGTACATGAGCATGTTTACAGGTTTGCTCGGCGGTTAAGATTCATTGGTCACAGGAAGCACTCGTGTGAAAAACTGGGACAAACGTGCCGGAAAAGATCAGAAATGTGTTTGGCAGGGGACTAAATCAATGTGTCTACCTTCCCACTCAGCGCTACTTACAGCAGCATGTCCACAAGGATCATTTTTAGTTGAATAGCCCTTTTAGATGTTTACCTATTTTAAGACAGTTTAAGCAGCAATACATATCAAACATTATTTTTGTTTAACGACCCAAATAGATCTGAACACTGACATCGTACATGTTTTGTATTAATCCCCAGGTAGTCTTATTTAATCCAAGTCCCCCAAAACCACTTCCCATCTTGCAGCAGTGAAACAATTGCTCAGCGGGTTCCTTCTTGCAAACACACAGTGGTGCCTGCTTATGACCCCCTGCTGCAGCTGTTACTGCTAAGAATTTCTACACAATAAATGATAATGTAACTTAAAAAGCTCTTTTTTTTTTTTAAGTAAGCTTTTTTTCTGGGTTTACTGCTGAAAAAACGAGGCCTGGGGTATACAGACAGTTAAACTATGACGGTATATTTATGTATTAGAGTAAGGAGGGCATTCCAACGCTGAATGTTTTTTGACCCACAGGGGGAGGACTGTTATTATATTATCTATTGTGTAAAGAATTCCTGCATTCTTCCTTTAAAACCTTAACAGTGAGCTTTGGGATTCGGAGGCACAGTTAGGCTACATCATGGGCTACATCTGCACTACTACGTTTTCATTTAGTTTGGAAGGTGGGGCTTAACCTTATTTTTTCTTGTTTTTTCCATATATTTCTTTAACCTTAATTTTGACATAAGTTTTTATTATACTTTTGTTATATTCATTTTCCCCAATACAGCTCAGCACAGTGCGTACATAGGCGTTAACCAATGGTAATGGTAGCAGAACTTTCCCCGGCAAAATACCACAGAAACACAAACAATACACCCCTGTGGTGCTCAGGTGACAAGGGGCCCCTAAATGTGCATGTGCCCTTGGGCCCATTGGCTCATTATTTTTCCCTGAATAAAGCAGCATAGTTTAGGATTGGAAGTCACTTAGGCAGACTCCGACAGGTTTTCTTTGAACCTGTAGCGTGCAGGTGTTAACAGTTTGAATGTTAACCTGACATCACTGCTACAAGATACTGTCTCGACATCCAACCGTCTCCGTGTGTGTGTGCTATAAGGTGTCATGTGAGCACTGTGACAGTGCAGTGGCTTTTGTGCTAATCTCTGCTGAAGGTGGCAGGTGTCTTAACCAGGCCATCCCCTGGTAACCTACTCACACACACACGCACACACACACTGCCTGTCCTCTTTTGCTCTCTCACATCTCCTTGTCTTCCTTTAAGTCTGTAAGCGTCCAGGCTGGCTGCTGTCCAACCTGCCCAGCTGGTAGGAGACGAAGAGCAGGGCCAGAGAGTGAGACGAGGCAAAAAAGCAAAAGATGAAGGTAGATTAGAGGTCACTACTTAAAGGTCTGGGGATCCACTCTGGAAAAAGAAAAACGGGCGTGGAAGAAACCAACCGTAAACAGCCTGTTGTTTTTCCTGTAAGTGTGCGAGTAGTTGAAGCGCATTTGCCAAGCAGTCTGACCGTTTCCAGATAAAGAGGTATCAACGTTCCACTTTTCTCAGCGAGCAGCATGGCTCAAGCTCTCCACCTCTAATCAGTGTAGAACTGCTCTGGAGAGGAGCAGACACAGAGACGGCTGTGAATCAGCAGCTGCTTTATGAAGCGTGGGCACTCCACCTACAGTGAATTAAACTGCAGGGAGGTTTAGAAATGTGGTACATAAAGATCACTTTACCTCACTTTAGAGCTGATCTGAGTCTCAAATTTCTGCCAGATGATTATTATTTTTTTTAAATGATTATTATTGAGAACTGTCATGATGTGTTCAAGTACACGTTTGACATCCAGCACTTTAGTCCAGTCAGGATAGTCAGTCAGCAAAGTTTAAGCCATTCAATGATACGCATTTAGTTCAGGGATGTGGTTCTGCACATGTGATGGAACAAATATGAGCAAACTCAACACTAGTCTTGCATTACCAGACCAGCGCTGTGGAGTAGCTAGACACAGACAGGGCCTGAAATACACATCATTAATGAAAATAATGGCTTGTCATCAACATGATTTGACAGTCTATTGAACATATGATGACAAAACATCTTCAATGCCTGTCCTGAAGCGCCGGTATTGACATTCTTCTTGTCCAGAGGTTGTTAACATGACCCCTCCAGTGGGTCACAAGATAAATCTAAGGAGTTGCAAGATGCTTAACGGATTAGGAAAGAAGTAAAATACTTATATTTTATTTTATCTTGCTATTTCTTCTTATCAATTTAACTTTCCTGATCCCAACAATGATTAAAGTCACAGTGAAACCGAAGTTAGAGCATTATCTTCAGAATGCGACGTATTTCCTAGTGGAACAAAGTATGTTGGCTGGTTCTAGTCATGCAGGAAATTTCAATCAAATCTTTCAGATTTTATTTGATTAAAAAGCTTATGATCAACTGAGATTTTATGCAACAGGCTGGTTTAGCTTGTTTTCTGTTTCCCAAAATCATATTTGATGAGATAAATATATGTACATGTTCCTGAGTTCAAGATGGATTTTGAAATAAAAAGAGAAAGATAACAGATGTCTTTTATACTTTACTGTGTAGAAGACTATCTCTCTTTGGTGAAACTGCTCATAGGCATATACAACCTGTATACACTGTGGCATGCTGAGGTTAGAGTGTAATTTATCTTTTTTTCCCCCCTTAATATCTGTAATGCCACATCAGGTGAAGTTGATTCATTTCCTTCCTAAGTGAACAGTGTTGTGTGGCAAAAGAATACAATAGACATAACCTCAATGTCTGTAATTGTATTTCTGTTCCCTCTTCTCTTTCAACACTGTGGATGCAATAAATGGAGGGCCTGCTAGAGGAGTGGGACTCACAGATGCTGCCAGAAGGCAGAGGGAGTATTCAAATGATTCTTCACAGTTTTGAGTGCTCAGAGATGCTGCAGCAGTCGAGAACATTCGCTCCGATAAAATCTCACATATTAAAAAGAACAATTAACGATTATTTCTTCCAAGCAGAGCTGCATTGCGTCTACTGTATCAGGAACTTAAAATGTGTGTGTGTGTGTGTGTGTGTGTGTGTGTGTGTGTGTGTGTGTGTGTTTGTGTGTGTGTGTGTGTGTGTGTGTGTGTGTGTGTGTGTGTGTGTGTGTGTGTGTGTGTGTGTGGGTGTGCGCGTGTGTGCGTGTGGTGTGTGTGCGTGCGTGCGTGCGTGCGTGCGTGCGTGCGTGCGTGCTGTGCGTGGCGTGCGTGCGCGCGCGCCAGGATTGTGCGGCAGCAGCATCTCGAGTTTCTGAGAATGTATTTGAAGTCAATCACAATGAAGCTCTCTATCTGCTCAGCTAGCCCTGAAGGAGATATCTGACCAGTCAGAAAATCAACCCACAAAATATCCCCTTTGGATCACACACATCTACCGTGTGTGTGTGTGTGTGTGTGTGTGTGTGTGTGTGTCGTCAGGTTGCTGCAGTGTTGCTACTTTATTGTAATTTAAATCTGGAACAATTTAGCTCCTGCGGAATGTTAATATCTGTAAAACCACATAATTGTAAGCTCTCCTATAAAATCCAGCCTAACTGTAAAACGAGCTGACAAATATACACACACGCACTGACAGAGCAGCTATAGCGTTCAAGATCAAATGTATAGAGCAAAGCCTGATGTCAGCGTTAGATCAGGTTCCTACCTGAATCACTGCAAATGTTGCAACGCACCTGTGTTCCCTTTTGTCAGAACATGACATTACCTGCTGCATTTTTTGTCCTTTAATGTTATGTTTTCCGCATCTCCTTTTGAACCAATATACATAATTCAGTATTCCAAAGCTCCCAGATTGTTTTAAAAATGATTCCAACCAGCACCGCATGTCTCACAGTGGCCGTGCTTCATATGTTGCCAAAAACCAGGCTTGCATTCAATCCTCAAATCCTGTGGAATATGGCTGTCATCTTACAGTTTCCTTTTATAACGAATGGGAACAAAATGCAGTGGTGGAGGGAAATTGAGGGCAACATACAGACGTTTTTGGCCCGGTTATGCGTGCGTTGGAGGAAAGCTCGTTGTGTCTCGTTGAGGTTAGTTAGCTATGTGGCGCAGGCAGCTGTTTATAGCTCCTGAAACGAGGCAAAATGCAGAGCTGGCCCTATCAACGCCCCCAAAATCACATAAAACACACACACACACACACACCCACACACACACACACCACACCACACACACACACACACACACACACACACACACACACACACACACACACACACAGTCTGAGGGCATTTGGGTGTGCATGTATACACGCACCACAAACAAAACCTGCAATTACACCCATTCAAACCCACACACACACACTGTAATTACATACAATGACGCACTAATGCCCGCTATACCGTGAATTCTCACTTATAATATCACCTCATAATTAAACATGTTGGGGCACAGAGGTGATTACAAATTACTGTTAAAGGTTAGGATAAATATAGATGATGCACATTTGAACACACACAAAATGGGCAAACAGTAGACTAGCCTGTGCAGCTACGGTATGTGGAGGTTGGTGTTTAAAAGGGGCCCTTGGGGTGGGCTCTGGTGCCGCCTTGGGGGTGGGGTGTGTGTTTTATTTAGGTATGTGTGTTTTTTGGGGCTATGCTGAACTCAGGAAGCTAGCCGCAAGATAAGAAATAGGAGTTTAAGATGAAAGGAAAATGAGGCGAGGACGGGATATACTGGCACAGAGTTTGTGGATCCAGAGGGGGGAGGCAAGAGGGAGGGACAGATGGGGGGGGGGGGGGGGCAGACATGTTTTGATGTTGGTTTTTAGTGTAGTTTATTTGACGTTACATAACACCTTTGCTAATGAAGCCAGAGCTCTTATACGCGTGTGCGTGTGCGTGTGTGTGTAGCTTCTCACTGGGAGATGGGAATTTCTGTGGAAGGCAGAGGTTGCCCATAGCAACGGCCTTCATTGTAATAGTGATCCTTGGAACACATACACACACACACACACACACACTTTAACCATGCCTGCACTTAAATGTTTTTCAGTACTTTTAGACACTTTCTGGGTTCGAGATCACAAGGGCCTTCACACACACATTTACGCTGGAAGCGTGACGCACATACACTCTAATTCTCCTGCTTTGTGAAGCCCATATCCTTGGCGTGCCGTTCCTCCAAACAACTTCAAGTCAATTTCATTTTCAGTAGGTACATATAGCGTTTCAACTCCACCTCATACTGAGATGTGATGGACTGAGATGCTCGGGTTTCTAGATTCCATTATGCTTTATTGGCTTTTAAAGGCATCAGGTTTCCTCTGTCTGGAGCCGGGGAGGAGGGTTTGTGTTGGTGTGTGTGTGTGTGTGTGTTTGTGTGTGTGTGTGTGTGTGTGTGTGTGTGTGTGTGTGTGTGTGGTGTGGTTGTGTGTGTGTGGGTGTGTGTGTGTGTGTGGTGTGGTGTGTGTGTGTGTGTGTGTTGTGTGTGTGTGTGTTGTGTGTTTTGTGTGTGTGTGTGTGTGTGTGTGTGTGTGTGTGTGTGTGGGATAGCACTCACCAGCTAGCAAAGACACAAATCTATAGGGCCTCAGGATGGGCTTAAGATTGCTGAGGAGATAACTTTGTTTTGGTCACATTTTTAGCAGTTGTACCTGAAGAAAAACTGAGCCCTTTTTTTTGGCATCTCAACTACTTACTGTTTGCTGACCTAAATCTACACACAAAATGTGATAGTATAAGTAAAAGTACAGAATAATCAATCTAATCCATATTTTCATATTCGCAGCAGACTACTTATACGTAAAAAGGGGTCGCTTGTAGTGATGAAGTATTAAAATAGAAGTACTCATTATGCAGAGTGTTATACTAAATAAGAATGTACTGGAGTAGAAGTATGAAGTAAAATAAAAGGGGAAATATAAAAATAAAGTTCATCAAAATTGAAAAAAGCTAATCTTGCATGTGTCGGGCTTCTACTGTAACTTCCTATCTATCTACTGTTTTTGACTAGGCTATATCAAACATTACAAAAGCCTTAAAAAGCCTTTGGTGAAGTCCCAAAACACGAAATTCACAGCAGAGTATACACACACATGGACACTCTCACTTTGTTCGCACTTGTGTTGCACACTTTCTTGTATGTAATTATGTCTTGTGTCTGTCCATGTATGTATTGTATTATATGTACAGTAGGCTACTTAAGTAAAAAACATTTAGTATATTGGTAGAAAATAAATCAGTAGAGTGACAGTATATGTTAAATGAGTCTCTACATGAAATATATTTGCCTGCAAATACTTCTTCTCCTTGAAACTTTGTGTGGTATGTACTGCCGTTTAAAATGTATGTTTGGATGGGCGGTGTCTCTTAAGTGCATGCATTTGAAAGCAGTGTTAGTTGACCCTGTGTGATGGGTGAGTGCTAAAGTGTGTGTTTAAGCATCGCAGGGATGTGGGATTGAGGTCAAGCGAGAGAGAGAGAGAGAGAGAGAGATAGAGAGAGATGAAAAAGATGAATGAAAAGAGAGGAGGGATCAGCCTCAAAGGGACTGGAGGCGGGTGAGGCCACTCACTTCAGAGGTTCAACTCCCGAACGATCCACAACTAATCTCTCTTACCTGACCCTGCCAGAGGTTGCGCTTTCCCCTCTCAGATGTACATGGAATAGGCCTAGAGGTGCAGTGATGAGCAGGGAGGATGCTCTGAAATGATCCATGACAGTTACTGTCACAGAGCACTTTGAGTAAACCTCAAATGTACAAACTCAAAATCCACACAAGGAGTTCAAAATAATACTGAAATGATTTACCAACAACAATGATGATTGTGGATTATTTAAGTAATTTTATCAGCTTCTCAAACATGATGATTTACTTCTTTCTTTAATCTTAAACTTAAACTGTTTTGGTCTTTTGACCCGACAAAACAAGCAATTTGTTGTTGTAATGAACATGTTAGCAGGCTACAGTTAGCATTTAGCTCAAAGCATTGCCGTGTACAGCCTCACAGAGACACTAGCATGACTGTGGACTAACAGTCTTGTTCACTGTATATAGATTAACAATTTAGTGCAGATTAGTTGATTTATTAGCTGATTGACTAACAATGTATCAAGGAAATAAGCCTAACATTATCTTGTTCAAGCTTCTCAAATGTGTGGATTTGCTGCTTTTCTCAGTTTTATATAATTGGAAACTGAATGTGTCTGGATTTCATACTGTTGATTTGACCAAATAAGACATTAGAAGAAGTCACCTTTTGGCTATGGGAATGTGAACCAAGCATTTTCCATTGTTTTCTCAAGTTCTTATTGTCTAACAATTGATAAATCAAAAACAAATTGTGAGTAACAGCCTTAGTTTAAAGCTGACTTCTACTCTGTACTCTTCCACTTTACAGGCTGAGCATCACTTGTAACTGACACATACGCAGAGACTGAATGAGACCCCTCTCTCTTTAAAGGCTTTGATGTTTCTCTGCCAAAATCCCATCTTTAGATCACTCATTAACTATGCTTCTCCATGGAGCCACAGACAGACAGATGTTACCCTGTCCACCATAATGCTCCCTGCACCTCCTGTGCGTGTCTGTGTGTGCATGTAATCTGCCAAAGTGGTTTCTCTATTCAAACGAAACGACAAACAGCTCAGTCATTCATAATGAATAACTCTAATCTCTATCATCACTGTGTCTCTCACAGGGACAGACGTGGTCGCCGTCTATCGATGACGAAGGCTCGGCGAGAGACGAGTTCTACGACGATGAGGACCTTTACTCAGGCTCCGGCTCTGGCTGTAAGTGTGCGTGTGCGTGTGTTTATGTGTGTGTGTGTGTGTGTGTGTGTGAGTGTATGTGTGTGGGGTTACGCACTCATGCCCTGGTTTTTTCAAACTCGACAGCTGCTGGGTTTCAATCTGCTGACCCTGAAGACACCACCCCCACCCACTCAGTGTCCTTGAGTTATGGTCGCTCTGGTCGCTAGACTCGCATGCAGGGAGGCCGCGCACACACAATCAAACAGTACAATCATGCCATTTGGCTTGACAGACAGTTTTGACACAGATTTATCGCACTTTTAAACACAGACACACCCTTGCAAACAAACAGCAACCTGCGCTCTTTTCCCTCACATCTTATTGGCTCTAATCAGATTACAGTCCACACAGATTAGGCAGTTGTGTACACCTCTCTGCAAGCATATGTCTGCCTGTGAGTGAGCTGGCTGTTTGCGTATGTAGGAATTACCTACTTTATGTAAACCACGTTGGTGTAATTCAGTCAGATTTTCTGATCTGGCTGTTTAAGCTTGAGTATGGCTTTATTTATTAAGTATGACTCATTGAGGGCTGCCCTTGGTTCAGGCACTGCACTATAGTGGCGAGCGCACTCAAAATAAATTACAATTCAGAGTAGGAGAGTGCAGCAGAGGCACCCCCTGTGGTTGATACAGCAGCCCGGCAAATTGCTTTATCTCAAACCGTGATACAGAACGTCAGAATGTGGCATTTTGAGGCGTCTGATAAGTTTAACAGAAGCTGCATTGTTCGAGTCCATATTTCGATATCCTCTCCAGCTCCTCTGTCAGCCTTTATGTCTTTGTGCCTGTAAATTCAATTTGTTTCTCTTTCAACCCAGGTAGCTTCACTACTATAACAAAATGAAAGATGGTATAATACCATTATGAGATTTAAGAAGAAAAAGGATCAGTCAGCACCATTGTCCCTTCTCTTCTCTTCTCTTCTCTTCTCTTCTCTCCTCTTCTCGTTTTCAGACAGCCATCTGCTTAGGAGAGGGACAGACAACCTGGTCTCAGTTGGTTTAACCTTTGTTCTGCTCTATATTTAATACAGCCAAATTGCAGTTCTAACTTATTTCTTTTTCTATGTTTGTGTTGTCAGACACCTAAACGAGCAGAAAATAGTAATTTGATTGCAGTTGTGATTGCGGCGCTGAGTCGTCAATAAATTCACTCTTTTATGATCCTTAAGTTATTTGACAAAACAAACAGAGCTGAGCTTTGTGATTGGCTGTATTGACATTTAAGATGATCACTGAGAGGGGACGGCCTGTTGTCTTCTTCTCTTAGAGGAGCACTGCACTGATTTTACACATAAAGGTCAGCTTACTGCTCACGGAGAGAAGAGTAATCAGTCTGTGCTTTATAATGTCTTTTGTGGATCTGGAGGAGCTTTGTCAAGTCAAAAAAATAACCCTAATCATCTTATAATGGCAACAAGGACCTCAAGGGGCATGGAGTTCAATAGATGTGGGTGTTTACCAGGCAAGAAGGCTCTTATGGAAAAAAGGCAGTATTGGTTGCATTATGGGAAATGTAGTTTCCAGCCTTTTGGAGCTTGACTCATACAAGCAACTAAAAGTCAGGATATTTTGGCCTCTGCTTTACAGATTTTGACCATTCTTTTTAAACTAGTGCACCGTGAGTCCCCCAACCTCACGGAATTGTGATACTAAAGTGCTTAACTGCCCCTTTACTACCACACATGTCCAAAACAGGGTGAACATAAAGCATTTTCAGATAAAGCTGGCTTAGGGGCATCATGGAAGGCTAGTGGTCTATATGGCATTATTTAACGGCAACATCCCTAGTTTGAATCCAGTCAGGCCCCTTGTGTGTCCCCATCTCTCTGCCCTCAAATTTCCTGATTCAAAAGATTTCTGATGCAAAAGCACCCACAGTGTGACATTTATGCATAATAATGTGTGCTCAAATATCCCCACTATAAAACAAAATAAGTACTACCATCTATGGCATTTACACTACATTCTGTTAAAAGCACCACGGTGTTTTGTCACATTTTATAGATCCCCAAAAATACAGTCATGCAACACTAAACCTGTTAGTGACGATGCAAAGTGAAGGTGACTAATGTCTGGAATCTCAATTTACATCTCAGTAGAGAGTGAATTATTAGGTGTTTGGTATATAGGGGAGTATTGAACGAGCGTCAAAGGGATTGATTTCAGACAGCCATAGTCTCTGATCTGCTGTTTGTGTGGGAGGGTTAAGTGATGAACAGGATGTGTGGAGGGAGATGTGTAGCCTACTTTTTGTTGATTTTTTTACTCTTCTGCCTGTAATTTTCAAATTCAAAATCCTCTCTTCTCCTCTCCAGTTCCTGAGCTCAGTATAAGTCCGACATCTGTGGGTGTGTCCTTGACCACAGAAGAGCCCCTCCTCCTCTCCACCACCCAAGCCACCGGCCCCGCCCCCTCCGCCTCACCTGCAGTTGAGCCGAGCCCCAACCCGGAGGACCCCACTGGCCCCCCGCTGCCCACCGAGGCCGATGGAGAAAGTGGTGTGTTCTGGGATAGAGAGAGAGAGCATGAGAAGGAGAAAGAGTTAGAGAGGGAAAGAGAGAATGAGCAAGAGAGGCTGAGGGAACTGGAGAAGGAGAGGGAGAAACAGTTGGAGAGGGAGAGAGAGAGGGAAAGAGAGAGGGAGCGGGTCCGAGAGATGGAGAGAGAGAGGGAAAAGGAGAGAGAACGTGAGAGAGAGAGGGAACGTGAGAGAGAGCGAGAGAAAGAGAGAGAGAGGCAGAGAGAGCGTGAGCTTGAAAGAGAGAGAGAGCTTGAGCGAATCAAGGCCACCTCGCAGACCACCGCCGTCCCACGATCCCCTGTTGCCATTACCGTGGTGACCACCAACCAGGCAACCAGCCCTGCAGAAAGTACAGCGCCCTCTGCCGGTTGGGATGACCTGAGCACCACAGAAGAAGAAGAGGATGTCTACCTGTCACCTGAACCCTCAACGTTTTTCCCAGGCTTCGACATGGAAACCACCACAGAGGAAGACACATCCACCACAACAGAGACTACCCCTGAGCCCACGACAGCTGCACCCACCACCGCCGCCGCTACTACTACTGTCAAAACCAGGGTCCCCTTCAGGCCCAGAGTTCCCATGACAACAGATACTCTGGCGGTGCCAACAGAGAGAACTAGCCGCCCACAGCAGCCCACAGCTACACAGGTGAGACTGACCAAATGATGAAAGTATTCACATACAAGCTTTTTCGATACTTTGTACTAATGCACTCATTTTGGTCTGTACCAATTAAATGTTTCAGGTTTTATACTCAATCTTTCTTCTTACTGCTTCTTTAACACTGGCAGCTTACTTATTTACAGACCAGAGTAATGTCTCTGATTGGTGTGCTTTTGTTTATTTGTACCTCTCCTGCATTTAGATTTGTCTGGTTTTCCACATTGTGCTGCCATATTTTATGAACTGTGTATATATGTTGGGAAAAAATGCAACTTTTCACCAGAGAACATACAGAGGCTCATTGTTTCAAAGGCAAACATGTGCCATGGAAAGTTCTCTGTTCGTTTGGTTTGGTTTCAGTTTAGCAGCTCTGTGAAACAAATGTGATCACATCAAATGTAAATTTCCTGTTGTTAGTCTCACTTTTCTTTCTCTGTCTCAGGAGGGTAACAACGAGGCGGGTGCTGCAGGACCGAGTGGAGATTTCGAAATCCGTGATGATCGGCGTAATGATCTTGGTCGAGGTATAATGCCAGTGGATCCTGATCTGATTGGTAACACAGTGGATGGAGGGAGCTCTGCCGCCCAGCTGCCACAGAAGAACATCCTGGAGAGAAAAGAGGTCTTAATAGGTAAGAACAGCTGTCAGTAAAGTTATAGTTAATAATGGTTTTGTACAGTTTTGGCAAATGGTCCTCCAGCTCTGTGTCTGTTGTTCTGCCTTTCTGTCAAATACCCCACATGGTAGCCACCTCTTAGATCAACAGATCACATTTCCCCATTGCCTCCTGTATTTATTCCCTGCTTTCTGGGAGCTGCTAAGATAAACTGGCATTACTTCGCATTCACGTAGGGCAGATTTATCATGGTAGGTGAATGTGCTGCTTAGCCCCGTTTTACCCGTTGAGAACAAGCAATCCTCTTCTTGGGTTATCCAACCCCTCCTTCCTCCCTGTTTTTCCCATCATTTCCCCTCTGGGTAAGTCCAATTTCTTTTCAAGTGCCCCCTCTCCTCATCCCAAAGAGCTGTTGTAGAAAGTGAGGGAGCAGCCAACTTGCCTGACCTGACTGGCTCTCTGTCTTTCCTTAGCTGTTCTGATTGGTGGACTGCTGGCGGTGGTTTTCGCTGATTTCCTGGTCATCGGTAAAGAGCAGGAGGCAACAGACTTTAGACTAGACTGTATGATAGAACCAAATCACAACTGTACATGTCAGACTCACATGTTCATGTATAGTGCTGTACATGTATAGACACTGTGTTCACTTTGTCATCTGTGGGAGTAACATGAGATATGCAGGTATTTACCATCTTTGACTTTTCACACAGACCTTAAAAAATGTGAGATTTTATTTGACAGCGTTATGCCAGAGTTTGTCAGTACATGGAAGTGAAATAGAAATGATATTATTGTTTTAAGTTTTGATAAATAAAACAATACAATTCTCATTTCACTCAGGCTTATTTTTGTCCCAGCCCCCATGTTTCAAAGAAGTGTGACGGGTGTGTCCATATTTTAACAAAACTAAAATTGTACAGCGGGCAGGGGTTAGGACTCTTGCCTTACAGCAAAAGGATTCTAAGTTTAAACCGGCTGGCCGACTTGGCCTCTACTCTGTGGGGTTTGCCAGGTCAATATTTTTTTCTGTTTTTTCTCTGGTTTCTACGGCTTCCTCCAGACTCTAAATTGCCTATCAAGGTGAATGGTTGTCTGGCTCAGTCATTGCCTGGTGACCTGTCCGTGGTGCCCGATGTCAGCTGTGATCAACTCCAGCCCCCGCAACCCTGTAGGATAACCGCTTACACATAATGGATGGATAGAAATCTATGCCATGTTTTGAGGCTGTGGTATCATGGATTCACAGAAAAGTAGTTAAACATGTCTTTTTTTTATGAAAAACCGCACATGGTGCACTTGAAAGGGGACAAATATTATTTCTCATGTCCAATTTCTACCCCAGTAAAATCAGTGATTGTAAAAATACATATTTATTCACGATGTAACCCAAAATTGCATGATCTGACCAAGAAAATGTAACGTCATTTCATTTTTTATTAGATTTATTTACAATAACCAGTGTGAAAAGTCAAGAGTGGCGAATACTTTGCAGTTACAGTGCATGGTGAAAAGTTCTGTTATTTTAAATAACCAAGCCTGTGTACTCTGATATTGGCAGTAATGGAATAAACAAAGTAAACACCTCCCACACAATGACTAGAAACAAAACATGTTCTCCATTTTGGCACCAATACCATTTAGTTTAACAAAGAAAATGTTTTCCACCCATTTGATAACCACACATTAATCTATCACATGCAGCAAGAGTTCATAAGCGATGTTTGCAGAAGAAGGTGGTAAAATGCATGCAGCTGCTGCAGATTGGTTCCACCAGCCCCATAAGTAGCACTGCAGGGCCACAACTAAGCACAACGCTGTTGGCAACACAGAACGCATGTTGGCACATTCAGGCTTATCAGTCTTCACTTAGCAGCTAGGTGATAGTGATGTTGTGGTAGTTTTTCTCTGCTTTCAGACTAGCAGTGTTTGATGCAGTGCGTTTGTAGTGATGTAGTCGGCCGCAGAATGTAACAGTATTTTAGTGTTTGTTTGTCTATGTTTCTGTTTTTAGGATCTGTAATGTTGTGGAAGGTTTTTAAAATATCCACCCTCTTTTTCTGTCTTCCTTCAGCGGTGATAGTGGGAGGAGTAGTGGGCGCCTTGTTTGCTGCCTTCCTGGTGATGTTGCTGGTGTACAGGATGAAGAAGAAGGACGAGGGCAGCTACACACTAGAGGAACCCAAACAGGCCACCGTCACCTACCAGAAACCAGACAAGCAGGAGGAGTTTTACGCATAACACATGTATGCCAGAGAGACACACCGCACACAGAGGGAGAGAGAACGAGTGAGACAGAGAAGAGAGAAAGATACTCTAAGCCCCTGTCCTCCTGCTCCTTCTCCTCCTGCTCTTCTTCATTGCCTCCCCCTGATCTGCTCGCCTCTCCTTATCCCTCTCTCCTCTTTTCTCCAAAACACTTGAGAGTGCCTCTCTCTCTCTCTACAGACTTGGAACTTTCTTTTCAATGAAAACGAAAAAAAGAGACCAAAAAAAAAAAAAAAAAAAATCCAAATATATTCTGAAAGAATTAACACATACACACAAGATGTTTTTAAAGTAAATGTTGTTATTAATATTCTACAGATTCTCTTGTTCTGTATGTAATGATATGGTTATTTTGTAAGAAAAAAACAAAACACAAGCTCTTAACCTGTGTTTTCCAGCACAAAAAAAGTTCTTCCTCTGTTTTTATGGAGCGAATGAAAAAGCTAAAAAGAAAGAGAAGAGGGGTGAGGCGAGCTGAGCGATTCACAAAAGAAAAGGAAAGAGATGGGCTCGACTCTGCCCCTCACCCCCCGAATAACACACAGAGCGTCTGGTTGGCCGCGCAGAGCTCAGGGTCAAAGGTGAGAGGAAAGGTCTCTTTTGTGCCTTCCATGGCTCTGGTGCGCAAAGACACATACACACATTCATACGGCCACATAAACAAATGCTTACATACATGTACATGCATACGTGCACACTTGTATCTGCTTTAAGGTGGCGCTGACCTCTCTTTCTGTGCTCGGCCAACCAGAAAACAGTGCTCAGCCCTCTGTGTGTTTCACAACGTCGAGGAGCCGCTGTGGAAACATTAGCTGGTAGCATAGAGGTTTGCTCACGTGTCCAATCTGCTCCTCTAAGCTGTACAAAGACTAGTTACAAATAGTAATAATAACCAATAATATATCAATGTTTTGGGCTGGATGGTGAATAATAATAAAAATAATAATAAAATCCTAATAATAATATTAATAATAACACTTAAACAGGAGGATGTGTATTTAGCAGTTTAAAAAAAAAAAGTTTATATGTAAATATCAGCGTATACTTTCTGGCATCACTAACCATCTGCATGATCATGAAGAGTTTTTATTCATCACATCCGTCATCACTTTAGATGAGCTGTGCTCTTGTCAGCCACACACACACACACACACACACACACACAGATGCATACACACACACAGAAGCATAAATATGCACACACACAAACAAGTGCAGACATATACCTTGCTGTTTATATACACAACACAGACACAGAGTTTACTGTTATTTCTATCATTCAAACATACATCAGACCCATAATCATCGTCATTGTGATAGTCATTACTTGTGAAAAGAGCGAGATCAGGTGGTTTCAATATGTTATTGATTAGTGATAGATCAGTTGTTGGTTGGTTTAGAGTTTGGTCTGTTTGCGTAAAAGCACAACTACGTGTCCAGTCATCACGTCATCCGAAATCACCCCTCCACCTCACCTCCACAAAGCACCTTTTGCATGCCTCACTTTGTTTTTCTTCCACCATTGGCTCTCTGTTTGGGGAAGGGAGGGGCCTTTGGGAAGCGGGATGGGCTGTAATGACGAACAGGAAGTGTGAATCTGCGTGGGAAGTTGCTCCCACATGCGCTAATTCAATCAAAATTATAACTTCTGTCATTAAAGCAGAGAAGAAACAGACTTTGAATTAGTGTTTATGGGGTCAATTTTAACCTGCTGTTGGACTCTGTTTGGGGAGGGGACAATGGGGGAAAGGTTTGGTTTGGGAAAGGGAATGTGAGAAGACAGGAGGGCTGTGCTTCTATCTAAGAGATTGTAACAATAACCACACCAGTGCGACTGGGCTAGTAGCTTCTATTATACTCAGTACTGTAGAACAAAATGCATGGGAGTCAAAATTATACTAGTCTGGGTGTGTGTGGATGCCTGTTTGTGTTTTTGTGCGTTTGAAAGAAATGAGGGTTGATTTAAAGTTGGAATGTACTGTGGTCGGGTGTGTGTTTACCTACTCCAGCAGTTCTCACGCTCTTCCACAGACAGGTAACACACCTCTTCCACTCCTTTTTTTTTTTTTTTTTACGATTATTTTTTGGGCATTTTAGGCCTTTATTTCCACAGGACAGATGAAAACATGAAAGGGGAGAGAGGGGGAAATGACATGGGCCGCAGGTTAGAGTCAAACCCGCGGCCGCTACGTCAAGGAGTAAACCTGTATATGTGTGCGCCTGCTCTACCAACTGAGCTAACCCAGCCACACCTTCCACTCCTGTGTGTGTATGTTGTCTGCCCCCTTGCCAGTGTGAGAATATGTGCGTGTGTACACCTCATCAAAATGCGCCACCTGTGTGTATGTGTGTGTGTGTGTGCTTGAGTGCTTCACCTTGGTATTTCACAGCAGATTCTTGTGTACACTGACTAGTGTGTGTGTGTGTGTGTGTGTGTGTGTGAGTGTGTGAGTGTTTAGTCCGTTCACTGCTGAATGAGGGGCAGCTGGTCCCTCACAGTGGCTTTCACACACACTGACTGTGTCTTTTCACTGTCTGACTGTCTGTCTTTCTGCTGCAGGACAGACGAACAGACAACACGCCACTTTCTCACAGGCAGGAATGATCTTAGCACGTACTGTCTTTTTTAAAGTGACTGTCAAAGTGTAACGTTTGTTTGTACCCATCTAAGCCTGCATAGCCAAATAAGACGTGTGTGTGTGTGTGTGTGTGTGTGTGTGTGTGTGTGTGTGTGTGTGTGTGTGTGTGTGTGTGTGTGTGTGTGTGTGTGTGTGTGTGTGTGTGTGTGTGTGTGTGTGTGTGTGTGTGTGTGTGTTGTTTGTTGTGTGTGTGTGTGTGTGTGTGTGTGTGTGTAAATTTGTACGTGTGTGAGTGTAGGTATGCATGTGTGTGTGTGTAAAGCCCAATGGTGGCTACACTACTCTATGTTTGCTGTTCCCATTCCTGTTTTTATACATTTGCATTTTTTTAAGGCTGAGTTTCTGTCATTGGCTGAGTGAGCGAGAGGAGGCGTATCCTCCACGCCACTGCCCGTCACTAATCTGCCACTCTGTTCCAAATAAAAAACCTGGTTGGGTAAATCTGTCCTCTCTTGTCTTTCTTTTAATTGAGGTGGATAAATCAAGTACACCAAGCTAGATGTTTCCTCCTGTTTTCAGTCTTTATGCTAAGCTGCCAGCTGGCTTACTCCCCGGCATTTTGCAAAATGTTGAACTATTGCTTTAAGTATATTGCACACACCAGACAACACATTGCAACTTCATTATTTGCCTATAGACGTAGAAACCAACCAGTACCCGTGTTCTAAAAAAATATTACATGGCTCCAGACTCCAGCCCCCTGTGGCCCAGCTAAAGAAAAAGCAGGTATAGATCATGGGCGAATGGATTAAAGGACTTTGCATAATACATCCCATAATAAATCACAAGAATACTACGTTTCAGGAAGATCTTGTCACTCTGTGGAAAAAAGCTTTTCTGTAAAATAAAAAGAGTGTGGCTATGTTGAAGAGCAACAAAGAATTGGACAGGAATGTAATGAGATCAAAATATAGTCATAATGCCCTGTTTGCCTTTTCACCATTCCCAAATGTACCGTATCGGCTATGTGGAATACATTTCAGAAGAGCTGCCTATGTACTTAAACTTGGGAGTGTTTAACAGATCTAATCCAGGTTCTACTTAAGTTATATTTAAAGGTCCCATGGCATGCTGCTTTTTGGATGCTTTTACATAGGCCTTAGTGGTTCCCTAATACCAAATCTGAAGTCTCTTTCCCGAAATTCAGCCCTGGTGCAGAATTACAGCCTCTAGAGCCTGTCCCACAATGAGCTTTCCTTAGCTTTAAATGCTATTGAAGAGGAGAGAGAGTGGGGGGCAAGGTGGGGGCTGGGGGTGTGGTCTTGACCATTGCCATGCTTTGCTTGTTTGCAAGCCAAGATTTCTCTCTCTTCGTCATGGGTGGGCCAAATTCTCTAGGTGGGCAAAGCAGGGAAAGGGGAGGTAACCTTGCCACTTATGACCTCATAAGGAGCAGGATTCCAGATCGGCCCATCTGAGCT
>NC_045746.1:3073856-3093256 GCF_008692095.1 Etheostoma spectabile
ATTTTCTCAAAGGCAGAGCAGGATACCCAGGGCTTGGTTTACACCTCTCGCCGTTTCTACCCACTAGGGGATCATGGGCAGGCTGGGGGAGCACATAGTAATGTTAATGAACCTTATAAAGTGAAATTTTCATGCCATGTCACCTTTAAATTGATCCGTTGCTTTGCCTTCTTCAATAACACTCACTACAGCCCCTAATTAAAGCTGCAGTTTGTAAAATTTCTACATGAATAACGTGACTTCACAGAATTAAAAAAAACATATTTACAAAACCTTCTGAAATTTCAGCTTCTACTTTAACACATTTTGTGACGTTCACATCAATTATAACATTTTACAAGCAGCAACATTTCTTTCCAGATACAGTGTCCTGGTTACTTTTGGTCACAATCACAATTAAAGGCTATCAACATTAAAAATTCTTTTAGAAAGTTGTTGTCAGTGACAACCGTTGTCAGAGTGGTCTTTGGATTAAACCAAACCAGGACGTCGTTGCTGCAAAGACACTATTGTTGAATTATTTAAACCAGAGTTTTCACTGCTGTGAGCGTTACAAATTAAATTTTGTTTATTTCCACTATGCTTGGGAGGAGGAAGACATCTCAGAAGCAGATATCTCAAAACATAGCAAAACCACTTTGAATTTTTTTGTAATTTAGATGAACTGAACCTTGTAGGACTTAACAGTGAGACACTTGAAACAGTGCATAAGAAATGGCTGCTCAGAATGAGAATATATTTTAGTAACATGCATTCCAAAGAAGTCCCATGCAGACATTAAGTCTCACTTGGGTGTTATCACACAGCCTTTCTGACACAGTAATATTACACGCAACCCACCTGTATGCCTTAACTCTACATCTGACAGAGCTACTTTATGTATTTGTGTTGAATAACAACCTATAACAGCCTATTTACACTTGCTTTACTCAGTAGATGGGAGGAACGGCCAGAGTTATTGCATTATTATTTTCATGTCATTGCATAAAAATATACTTATGTGATTGGATTGGATAAACTGTCCATGGGGATTTGTGAGCACAGAAAAGGATTTTTTTTTCTAAATGGGGCTTCAATTGATATTCTTTGCATCAAACCAGACAAAACCAAGGTTACCTGATTTGGAGTCTGCACATGGCATTTTCGTGGATCCAAAGAAGACAACAAGCTGTCTTGGCCTTGCTAAGTTAGGCTGCTGACATGGAAATGTGCCTCTCACAGAGGGGTTTTATGTGAGTGTTTTTTGTTTGGGAAGGGTAGAAGGTATTGAAGTGCATGGGGTCCAGTCAGTACCCCATCTGGTGGGTAACGGTGGAACAACTGAAACAACTGAATAATAGTGAGCTGTTATTTCCGTTTAGGTCTTTGTGGAATAAGAAGCTCAAAAGATCAGCATTATGTACTGTTAATTTACAGCAGTGGTGCCCCATCTGTGGTACTGGACCCGATAAAGACACCCAGGATAACTCAGAGACGTCACAAGATTATTATAGAGGAGAGCAGCAAAAACATTTCAGATTCACAAACCCTTGCTTATTTTTTTTCTGGACATTCAATTTACCTTAACGCTTAACCTTTTGTTTTTTTTTCTTGTAAGTTGCTGCACATTTTCAACTTTGAAGGCCTTTATTTATATCTAAATATAAACATCACTTTCTCGTTGAACTGGTCACAACTGGGTACATTTGTTAAGTAGGCATTGTTTTGTATTAAGGGGTCCCAAGCCAAGAGCCTTGTTACTCTCAGCCGCGAAGCCTTCACTTCAGTTTTATGAAGTGTTTTTGTTTTTACATTTAAGGGCACATACACGTCTGAATGTTTTTTTCTTTTTTTTAAGTGGCGTCAACCTGCATTGAAACCCTAAAACAAATTATAATGGATTACATGACTCGATAGTCATAATGATCTAGTCTTTTATTAACATTGGGCTAGGGTTTATTCAATAACCAAATTATGATAACAGTCACTTTTATTGAGATATGAGTCCCAACAAAATTTGTATATTTCACTATTTCAGTAGTACCATGGAAGTTATAAGGAGCCCCTTAAAATGCACTTCTGAGTCCCACTGCCACATGTATTATGAATATCAGTAGTGGAAGAAGTAAAAGTACCAATAACAGAATGTAAAACTACTCCATATAAAAATAAAGTTTTACAAGTAAGATTATACTCCTGCAGTAATAATGCCCCTGTGACAAATCTTATATATGATAAAATAAGATTGTTAATACTGATGCATCAACACGCCATCCAATTAATAAGTGACAACCTTGTAAAGTTTACAGGTGTATGTGTTTTAACAATCTTTTTGTTGGCACAATTAGGTATATCTTAAATTTATTGTTTGACATAGATAATCAGCTCAGTAAACTTGTAAATATTGATTTATAAATAGAAAAGTTGGCCAAAATAACAAATACATTGATTTAGTAAAACGGAGAGTCAACATTCCTGTCATGTTCAGTGAATTAAAACAATAGTTTTCTTAAAGAATGTGAATTGAGGGTAAAATTGATCACATGATTATCTCTCAGAGGCTACAGTTTTTTCATTGGGCATTTTCTGGTCACTGATTGGCTGGTTCAGTTTCACCCTTCACGCGATAATTTTCCGTCACACTGTTGAGGTAGGTAGCTAATCATTCAATCAGCCTCATTAGCCTCCAGACCAGGAGCAATTCGCTTCGTTACCCTGCGTTGCTTAATTGATTATTAGTACTAAGTTTCTTGGTTTTGACCGTTGCAATGGACGACGACTGTGATCAAGCTGAGGATTTTGGTAAGGCCATATAGGCTCACATTAAATGTTTTTTCTCATTGGCTTGGTTTGGCAATTTTCACCTTTCCACCAAAGACATAGCCTACTTTAGGCTACTCAACTTCTGTGTCATTTTGTAAACTTTGAAAGACTTTTAAAACTTTCTGGGTGTAATTAAAGCTTATAATCTTTCTTGTGAGGTGAGGCTCCCCGTGCTGCTCAGCTCCACAGAGACAATTTAGGAATTTAAAACTCGGCTATTAACATTCCCGACCCGGTGTTTGTAGATGGGGACAGGTTAGCTAGTTTAGCTGCAACTCGCAGCTGAGAGTTAATTAACGGTACGGTGAGGTGGCACGAGGCGCTGCACAGCTGGGACACTAATTAAGTCACTGCAGGCAGCAGGTTCTTGTGAGGATGACGTATATCAGTTTTTATTCAACCTGCAGGTCACCGTATGAAACATGAAATATGAAAGAAATAACTCCTAACTTGTAGTTTTTTTACACTATAGGCAGTTTTGCCCCCAGATATAAAATATCTTAAATTGTTGGAAACATGGCCATAGACAGGATTTAAAGACAGGATTTAAACAGAGGATGTGTCCATGTCCCCTCTAACAAATGGCCCAAGAAATTATTAGTTATTTAGACCCAACATTAATAAAATATTTTAAAAGTACATAAATCACATTTGTTGACAAAAATGCAAAAAAACTTCCCTTGTTCCTGCTTCTTAAAGGGGCAAACTCCCAATTTTTAACTGTCTAATCAGCGAACAGAGGGAGTGGTTAAAAACAATGACATTGAGGTTGTATGCTAGTTTGAGTTGTAGTTCCATAATGGCGGCGGTTTGTTGGTGGCCATGATGTTGTCGCCCTCCTCCCCACGGGGTTTGGGAAAAGTTTGATTTTCCAGCTCGCTCCGTTAGTGGTAAATGAATTGGCTAAGGCGAACGCTGGCAATGCTAAGCCGATATCACGACCAAACGTTAGTGATTGGTTATGGCAGCTCCAGAGCTCGGTGGCAGATCCAATAGTTTTTAAACAAAGCAACAGAGTACCGCCTTCAAGGAAGTTAACACTTTTTTTTATTATTATTTTTTGGGCGATTCCACCTTTTAATGGACAGTACAGTGAGGTGAGAAGGCAAGGCAAGGCAAGGCAGCTTTATTTGTATAGCACATTTCAGCAACAGGGCAATTCAAAGTGCTTTACACAAAATCATTAACAGATAAACACAAGTACAACAGTTAAAAGTCATAAGCATTAAAAATCAATAAGACACTGAATAGACAGTTAAAAACAAAATAGAAACTTAGGACACATAAACACAAGAATAAAAGTTACAGTGCAGCATAGAAAGAATGAGCATTAATTTAAGAAAGGCAGCATCAAAAAGAAAGGTCTTCAGCCTTGATTTAAAAGAACTGAGAGTAGCAGCGGATCTACAGGTTTCTGGGAGTTTATTCCAGATATGAGGAGCATAGAAACTGAAAGCTGCTTCACCCTGTTTAGTTTAGAAAGGAGAATGAGAAGGGGAAGACATGCAGGAAATCGTCACAGGTTGGACTCGAACCTTGGACCCCTGCCTTGAGGCATAAACCTCTATGTACATGTGTGCCTGCTCTACCAACTGAGCCAACCTGGTCCCAGGAAGTAACACTTGTCAATGGAGAGTGGCCAGACTCTTTATACAACTGAAATGTAAGAGAGTCTAGTAGGACCAGGCTAGCAATCCCCACCAATTGGTCCCAAAATGCTCCAGTTAGATAGCAAATGCCGTATATATTTTCTTTGTGAATCTTTACAATCATTCCTTGAAATGAATCAAGCAGGTCTGCCTTGTTGCACAATCCACAATTTCTTAAAAACTTACCATTTTCAGCGTGTAGCTTGCTAGCTCAAAGTTTGCTGTTTCTCGAAGCAAACAGATTTCAAGAACAACAACACACAGAGAGCAGAAGCAAAGGGACATCAGTGGCGAC
This sequence comes from Etheostoma spectabile, assembly GCF_008692095.1. Lineage (NCBI taxonomy): Eukaryota > Metazoa > Chordata > Actinopteri > Perciformes > Percidae > Etheostoma > Etheostoma spectabile. The sequence continues at coordinate 3,078,603 of NC_045746.1, forward strand.
AACCATCCTGGAAATGTACTATCGTTAATCCAGACTAGCTGACGGCTAGTGTCAGCTGAGTGCAGAGTGTCACCTCTATCAAACTCTGCCCTCAGGATTTATCTCCTTTCTTGTGTTACATTCTCACAACTGAATGTGACTTTTGTTTTTACTCTTGTAATGGGTGCAACTTGAAATCTAGCAAAGCACAACACTGTAACAAGAATAAATTTACTTCCACCCCTGCACTTAACTTACAGCATCTCAGCTTAATATTTACTGTAAATCTCAAATTCTAAACTCTGGGGGGAAACTCAATGTCCTTCACATAAAGATTAAGAAGAAAACAAAAAAGATTGAAGAAAGATACAAAAAAAACAATAAGACAGTAATGTTATTACTAAAAATAATATTTATTACATAGATGTTTACAAGAAGCACAGAGGAAGACTGTAATACTCTATTGAAAAAGGCAGAAAAAAAGGTTTTAAGGCTGCTTTTAAGTATTTAGAGTCCTCAGGGAATCTATTTCAGCAACTGGGAGCATTAAAACTAAACTAAAGGCAGACTCACTGAATAAATTTAATTGAGTCTCTGTACATATCTTTCATATCTCTTAAGTATATCTAACTTATGGTGGAGCAAGGCCAAAGCAGATTAATACCCCTTTCACACCAATGGCTCAATCAGGGTTATACACAGGTCGACTCTGTGTTTGAATCGGGTAACCCTACTCGGCTTCGCAACTCAGGTAGCAAGGTGGGTTTGATGTGGGTAGACTAGGGTCGATTTCAGTGTGAATTGTGCACGGCCTGGGCGCTAACAGCTGTGGTGGCACAAATTACTGTATGTGATAGGTTTACTAAGACAATGGGGCAGTTGTCACAAGTAGCCACCAATATTCGCCGCACATTTTGACAAAACAACAAAAATGTGTCACACTGTGATGGATTATATATAACTAGGTTTTTACGGGCAGCTTCAACAACAGCACACAGGAGCGGTTTAATTAATCAGTCGGCTGGCAGTGGGTGCCCGGATTTTCACTAGTCTGCCGGCAGAATGGTAGCGGACCCAGCATTAGAACGTAAACGTATGCTAATAAGTTTTGTTTAATTCTCTCTGCACCGCTGCTCTTACACCCTTTCTGGCACAAGATGTTTCCAGCTTGCAGTTTAGTGCAGCTGCTGGGTAGTGTGAATCTCTCTCTTTTTTTGTTTGTCTTCTTTTTTAAATTAGTTAAAAGCCAACAGCAAAGCCCAACTTACTTTTAATAAAATCAAGCAAAGAGAAATGTTCTCTGCTTGTCTTAAAATAGTAAAAAAATCAATACCATAGTCACCTACTTCCTTGTCCAGCTGCTGCAATAAATATGCAGAGAAGAAGAAATGATCTGCACAAAATCATCTAAGAATTGTGATGGTTATTTTACTGTGCTATAGAACGTAATCACATGTGAAACAATCCTAAAGTAGCCTAAGCTTAATTTATCTCTCTGTACAATGATAGATTCAAGTAGCTATAAAACAGTTCTACTGGAGTATGTGATGTTAGCTGTTCACTGAATATGATGTGAAAGCCCCGCCCATTTCTAGCACTTAAGGTAAGTGTTATGCATTGCACCTGGGTTGACCCATGTAAGGTCTGTATTGTATTATACCCATGTAGACTGGCTTGGTTTTAATTTCCAAAAGGAGGGTTGAACTCTGATCAAACAATCCTAGCCCAACCCTGGTAGGTGCTGTTAAAGGGATATAAGAAACCTTAAAGTCAGTTTTAGCACCAAAAGCTAATTTGATGATTTAAGGACATATGTAATGGATTTTTTTCTTAGTCCATGTTAAAAATTCTGGCTGCAGCATTCTGGTACATGGTACAAAGTTATTTATAATTTTCTGGTTTAAGTAATAGTAGGTGTTCTTAAGACAGAGTACAAATAACTTACTGACCTATGTTATCTAAATGAAAGTAATCCAGGGTTTACAGAACCTCGACAAAAGTAAAAAGAAAAAAACCTCTTGCTTCACACTTTCAGACTGTCCAAGCCTTCTGTGTGAGGAACTGGCAGGAGAGGAGACTGACCGAGAAGACGTGGAGGGGGAGGAGGTGAAAGAAAAAAACGTTGTGTCAGAAAAGGAACTGGTAATGACAGAAGGAGAAGAAGAGGAGCAGGTAAAGCCAGAGAGTAGGCTGGAAGCGGAAGAGGCACAGGGGGTGCAGATGGAAGTCAAGATTGATAACAACAAGCAAACAACTGCTGATAAGCAACAGGACAGAGAAACACAAAGTCTAGCAGAGAAAGATGAAAAGAAAAAGAGTAGGAAGAAGCGAGGTAAGAAGCAAAGTGAGCGAGTGAGAAACAAGAGAAGTTTAAAAGCTGTAAGTGAGTTGCGGTTTGAGGAGAAAAAGGAGAGTCAGATACAGGAGGTGTCAGCGATGAGCTCAGAGGAGAGCTCAGCTCTTTCGGAGCCTTCCATTGGACTGATGAACAGCAGCGACCTGTCTGATCCTGTCTACCTTGGTTGTGGGGGTCCAGGGCTGTATTGCCCTTCAGCTCCTCTTCCCCTGCTGTACTCCTCACAACCTCCAGTCTCGATCCAACCTGCACCTCCTCAGTCTCAAGGGACAAAAAGGCCTCCCAGTCCCCCCCAGCAGGGCCCACAGCCTCTCGAGGTAAGAATAGACTGTCACTGTTTATCATTCACTGGACGAGCTCCAAACATAAAGTGAGCAATATTGTACCTGAACTATATTTCCAGAACTTTTTAACTCCTCAATGCACCTTTATTTCCCCTTATGAGGGTACTCCAGTGATTTAGCATTGCACTCCCATAATATTGTCAGAATCATGGTGGACATCTTAAAAAAGTAACCAAAATTGAAGCAGCACAACCAGAAATATAGTCTTTTTCTTTCCATGCATTCTTCTTCATTGTCAAAACCTGGTACAACATTACCCACAGAGATGACAAAAGTATTCACTTTCCGTTATTAAGTAGAAGTACTGATATAGAAGTACACTATCAAAGTATTTGTACTTTGTTACTTCCCATCTCTGATTACCCATAATGCTACTTGACTTTTGACAGTTGGGTCAATTATTCAAGTGTTTATGCTAGTTACAGCTAATGTAGCCTTGAGCAGCAAGCCTCATGCAGAGATGAGTAGCTGCTACAGAGGTCTTGTAAACTCACTTCTGTCTGACTCCACATCCCAGATTTGTTTAATTTTCAAACTTGTAGTCCTCAGACCCAACCGACGGATGTTATCAGATTTTGCGCAGCTCTCTCTGGATTTACTGATGTGCTTTGTGCAACTTTTTTATATACACATGTACATTCAATTGCAATTCAATAGACCAGCTCTGCCAAGTCTACCTTTTATGAAGTTTATAATGTTCAGTTTTTGGGGACATTGTTGGACATTTATACATTTCCAGCATTGTCCAAAACACAATGTGTTTGTTAGTGAGGTCATAGTAACAGATTGTGTTATACTGGACTACATTTATATTGAAGGATGTTTTCAAATGAATCAATCAACATTTATTTATATAGCACTTTGGAGCAACCAGCAGGTATCCAAAGTGCTTTACAAAAAGTAACAGAAAAACATAACCTAGCATACAGTGAAATTAGAAGGTATAAAACATACAGTAAATGTTTTTTTATCCTTATTTACATTCCTGGGGGGTGCAGGAATTAGAAACTCAGAAATGATAGTACAACACCACAACTACCTATGCTCTTAGTGCTTAAACATATAATTTATTAACACGTCTATGACAGTGTGACACTATAGGCATCATAAAAGTAGACTTTATGTCAACAGTTGTGTTGGATAGCATCAGACATGGTGGAAGCTCTTTATTTAGGCTACATGATGGTTATATAATATTAAAATATTCTTACTAAAATAACCATGTCTTTTATGGCTGCACTATTCAATCCAATGGAAATATTATGCATGTCTGCTGCTTCATTTTAGTCTTATTTCTCCAACATTCCGACTGACAGATTTGAGATCTTTGGTAACTTTGTGATGTTTGTAATACTTTAAAACAAACATCTATGGGTTTGACTAATGTTTGGCAGAGCATGAGGTTTAACTTCTTCAGCCCAATAGACATGTTTGCATGTGAAGATCTCCAGGTTTCTAATAATAACTTATCTGTCATGACAAATTACAGTGTAATACGTATGAAATGATACACACCTACAACCTTCTGCAATATTAATGATGCAGCTGTGAAAATAGCATCCAGGATTTGAATATTTGGCTCAGTGTATGGTGTAGTGGGATATCAGTAGGGGAAATAGCTTCATTAAAACATTGAAACAACCACCTGCAGATTTGGAGAATGTCAAACTGTGTCAAATCATTTCATCTTACTGTGAAAATATGTAAGGGGATTTCATCATTATTTGCCAGTATGACTGTACCTACTGTACACCATGAAGTAATATGTATTTTGTATTCTGCCCTCCACCCAGAATCATAGATAATCATAAATACATTTCCACTGATTTCAAACTTCACTCTTTACAAAATAAAAGTAACCAGGAAGAAGTCCCAGCTATGTGAGGAGTTTCTGTTTTTTCTTAAATTATTATAAATCTTCACAAAGGAAGCAATGTGAAGACAATACATAGGACTCTGAGAAATTGCTATGGGGATTTTTCTATATTCTCACATTTAAGTAAACAAAACAATTCTTTGATCATTTCAGAAAATAATTGCAGATCAATTATTAATTACATTTTTAATGTTCAAGAGGTATTTGTGACTCAACATACTTCGGTGGTAACTCAGTTCACATGGACAGTAAATGCAAACTTTACTCTTGTCGAGAGAACTATCTGAAAGGGAATTTTAACTGAAGTTGCCATTCAAAGACAATTTTCTTAGTTAATTTCTCCTCATCTTTGTTTCTTTTTTGGTGTTATGTTTTTCCGTAAAAATCATGATGTTGCAGTCCATAATACAGTTATGAGTGGTGATCCGCAGCTGAATATCCTCAATTTTGTTTACTAAAGACCATACATTGGCGGGGAAAATATTACACAGTAACAGCCAATAAGGAGTTTGCATAAAGCTTGATTTATACTTCTGCGTAAAATCTACGCCATTGCTACATACGTTGGTACGTGAAGATGCCGGACCCTACGCCATAGCCTGGCGTGCACCTCTTGGAAAAATTTAACTACATGTTGCGGTAACGTACGTCGCTCGACCGTGGCTAGGTAGCGTTGCATTTCACCCAACTCATTTCCTGGTTCTCCTTCTCCATAGACGATATGAAATCAAGGAGAGGGTTAACTTTTCCTGCTACAGATTTCCCACCTTGGCCAGAAAGCACGGGGCAGAAACTTTGTTTATTTCCCTATGACTCTATTGTCGCTACTTGCTCTGAAGCTAATCACTATCTCCCTTCCACACTCCCCACACACACGTGTTACCACATGCCAGCTCGACGCACACACCAACACACAAGTACATACTTCAGGTCACTTGCGTAGGCTACAAAGAAAGCTCTGCATGGAGCGTCCGCAGAACGATAAATCACGCTTAAGCCTGACGTTAGCCATCCTCTCTTCATCCCACTCAGTTTACGGTCTCAATCTGTGTTGAAAGACCTTGGCAGTGTTGTATTTGGTCTCACAAAATTGACTGAATTTTCACTGTGTGGTCTTGGTCTCAGACAAGAAGGACGGGATGCTAACCCCACCACAACTGCGGGATATTACTAAATTGCCTGTGCATTCACAGATATTTGTATTTGCTAAATATGCTGCGGTACCGTTCCCTCACCTGGGTGAGAGAGGTAGAAATGTGACCGCAGGAGAGTAGAGACTGCTTCTGTGACAAAAATAATATAGGCTGCTAAATATATTATAATTATTATATAACTATTTACCTCGTAAAAACAATTAGTGCTTGTGTGACTGTCCAAAGCTCCTTTCTATCTGGCTAGCTAACTAGGCTAGCTAACACCCTCACTGGGAATTAGATAGTCCCCTTTCCGTAGAAGTTTAATCACGTTAGATGATTGCTATTTCTGTGTTTTAAGGCGCTCTAAGCAATGTCCCGCGTGTTTTAGGCTAGAACATTTGTTGTAACATCAACAAACATCTCCTCACTATCCGCGTGCTGCCTGTCCCCAGAACACTTTGTAAAAAGCCGCGGTCTCTGTAGACAGCCCAGGGTCTACAAACAACAACAAAAACAAACTGTGCCCACCTGCATCACAAAGCATACACAAACAGTGTTCCAGCGTTCCAGCCAATAATCGACAAGAAGGATTTGCGGGTGGGAGTTGGGGGGGGTTAGTTCTGGGAATCACAGAAGGGAGGGGGACAGGACGGGTGAGGAGGATGGAGGGGCTGGCTTGTTTTGTTTGAAAAAGGGAGAGAGAGAGACCCACCTGTATTCAATCGCATTTTTCTGCTACCGTGGCCTCGTCCTCCGGGGTCCCAGAGACCCGTCCCGTATTCAAACGTGTATCCCAATAGCCTCATATCGTCCTCCAGGGTCCCTAGGACCAGATGGACGTGGTGGGAGTAGTAGAACATACGTATGATCATTTGAAAATAAACAAGGGTCTCCGAGACCCAAAGGGAGAGGCCACAACGCCAAGGCCTTTGGGACCCTGAAGCACAACACCAGGCTAATACAAAATGTAAAAAAACTAAACGAGTCCCTGTGACACGAAGGACAATACAAAGGTTAAATCTTAAATCTTAAATTTAACCATATGGCCTTAGCAATAAACAAGCCATTTTTACAAGGGAATTTCCCCAGTGTGGGATTAATAAAATCTATTTTTTATTTTTTTTTATATATAGTTAATACTATTTCAGTGTCTCTTATGACAAGAGGACACATCTGTCTTGCCCAGTTTATATAAATAAAAGAATATTTTTTAGTAATTTCATTCTGTTAAAAAAAAATCCTGATAAAGTTGTGTATTGAATCGTGAATTTAGTTTGTTATATACCTATTTAACTCCATTTATGTATTTTTTTATTTACAAACCAGACCGAGCCTTACTGTCTCAGCGTTGACTCCCTTTTTTAACCAAGCCTTTCATCCCTTTTCCTTTCATTTTTTTTGACACCATCTTCCTTCATTTTTCCTGATATCCATTTTATGGTCTCAAATACATGTATTTCATATGCATATTTATTATGCATACAATAAATACATGAATTTATACAATTAATATATGAATACGCAACTCTGTTTAATGCCACAACCATTTAAACACAAGCAAAATAGTTGTCACTAATACACCTTTCAGTCTTTCAGCCCAAATCGACTACGTGGCCCACTAGCAATTACTGCTCATGGCAGTTTTGGCTCAGCGCCTTCCGTGGACCCCCAGCGTCTCAGGGCAGAGAATACTGCTTATTTTAAAACCTGATTTTATATACTTAGGGATTTTATAATCATTCATATTAGGCTGGATGGGTAATGACACATGTACCTGTGGTGTGACACATTTGTTTTGCTTTACCAGAAATGTGATTATGACTGAGATTAGCTAATATTTGTGTGGTTTATGGCAGATGGAGATAACGCAGATCTACTCCACTAGACGCTCCGTCCGGTACAGCACCAGGGGTCGAGGCCGGACTTTGAGCTTCCCTCTGCTGCCGGGATTGGAAACCGTGGACAGCTGCCTGCTTCAGCCCGCACCAAAAAAGAAAACACGAACACTCTACAGTACTGGTAACTGAGCTGTCAGTTTGTCCAGGTGTGTTCAGATTTGATTATGCAAATAGTTGACCATTTGGTGTGTGTTTGTTTGTGTGCGTGTGCATATGTGTGCAGATCAGTTAGAGCATTTAGAGGCCTTGTTCCAGGAAGACCACTATCCTGATGCAGAGAAGAGGAAAGTCATTGCAGCTTCAGTTGGCGTCACTCCTCAAAGAATTATGGTTAGAATTTTCCCTGACTCCTTGCCATGGCTTATTTGGTGAAGAATGAATGAGTAGCAAACAGAGAATGAAACCTTCCTGTCTTGGCGTTGACTCCCTTTTTTCACCAACCTTTTTCATACTTTTCATTGTCTTAACACTATCCTCTGTCATTTTTCCTAATATCCATTTCATGGTCTCACTCTGCATGGTTCACATTCTGTGATCCAGGTCTGGTTTCAGAACCGCAGGGCTAAGTGGAGGAAAGTGGAGCGCTCCATCACGGCAAAGACTAGACCTGGATGCAGCAGCAGCAGCAGCCCCCCACATCACCAAATCAATCCCAACCTGGCACCCAACAGGTATTAAGGTTTAATCCGTCTGTATTTTGTAGTTTTTTACGGCTCACATGGTGCAAATTACTTGTATTTAATTTGTAATTTGTTGTAATTTGTATTTGTAATTGTAATTTGACTTATTTTTTAAGTGATTTTTTTTCTCTTTTTCAGTTTTTCTAGTCAGTTTGCCACCAAGCTGCCCCAGCTCGCCCCTGCAGCACCTTTCACCACCCATTCCAACCAAACTCCACCCTCCTACAGCAATCTGCTGGCCAGCCTTAACAGCCCAAGTATTGAAATTCACATGCATTTACACAATTATTTAAAATGTTTTGCTCCTTATTAGGTCATTGTGCTCCATAATTACTATTCCAAATAAGTTTGGTTTCGGAGGAACTATCCTATTTCCCTGACCTAACTGGATTTAGGGTTTGCTAAATGGTGAAATGTTACAGACAAATGGTACCTTCTCCACAGCTAAAGTTTTAATAATCTTTGCTCGGTAAATAAACATTACAATACATGTCACAATAAAATCCTAAAGATTGTTTGTTATGCATGTTGAGATGAAGGGCCTTATTTGGTTGTAGCTACCAAAGTCCCGTAAATGTTCATCTCTGTTTTGCATAACTAAATTTGATCTCAGTTTATTATCAATGGTGTAATTGGTGGCGTTAAAACTCCTTAACTCACTTTGTAGTTGGACCAACCATCAGTCTTTGCAGTATTTTCTTTAAGAGAAACTACACCTTGATGCTGTTAGAATCCATGAATTGACTTGAGCTACGTGTATACAGTGCTCAGTGGACCTTCACCCTACATGTTGATAGTAAAATTCCCCAGATAGCAAACTACAGTGTTGCTTTAATTATTTTTTTTATTTTTTTATTTTACTAGGGAAAAGAATCTCATTGAGATTGCAAACTCATTTACAAGTGCCCAAGAAGGCAGTACATAGAAGATACATTTTAACATACAACAAGTAACAGACAGACAGGGATGGACAGGAATAAGAAGAAATAAAAACAAAAATCTGTTTTGTTAAAATCTGTTCGTGTCATCCCCAAGGTCAATCCAGAGCGAGAGATGTGGGCCAGCACCAGCTTTCATCTCAGGGGGGATACCACCCCCGCCCCATGTACAGCCCTCCCCCCCTGCGGAGAGCCAGTCTTCCCCTTTTCACAATGACCTACAACCATTCCAACCCCACTCCACCTCTCCTTAACACCCTGGCTCACACCTCACCTCTGTTCCTGGATGCTTTGGAGGGTGGCTCTGCCATGGCCCATCGTGACACCCAATCTCTGCAGACTGACACCAGGTCAGCTCGGTTCACAACAGACTGTGACATGAATACTAGAAGATGATTTGGAGGGCAGCAATGAGTACTAGAGATGACAGGGGGACAGAGGTTGCAGACAGGAGCTGGGATCCTGTGAAATACTGCTATAATGATGCCTCAGACAGCGCCTGTAATTGCTGGGAGTTGGTTTTGGTTGGTGCTCTGAAATATTTGAGAAATCATGATGGGAGACGTCTCAGTTTAAAAATTGCTTTGTGTAAAATTATTTTTGTTAGTTTTAGCTAAAATTATGTATTACAGCTCTAAAGAAATCCCCCAATGCAAGCCAGTACAAAACAATGAATAGCAATACATGTTCCAGTACTGCTGTAAGAGATTTTCATTGTAACGATCAAGAAAAATAATTATTTATTTAATAATGTTTCTTGATTTGTTCACCATATGTGCATACACCTCCACTGAGTTGGAGTGGCGCTAGAAGTCTTAGGCAAATTTGAATTTGTGCAATACTATGATCAAATACCTGCAAAACTTAGTGACCTCTCTGTCCATCTCAAGCCAATGTGCAAACTTAAGACGTGAACATGGTGAACAATATCTGTCATTTTGAGTATGTGAGTATGCTGACGTTAGCATTTACCTTAAAGCAGCGCTTTGCATAAATACAGCTTCACAGAGTTTCTAGCATGTCTGACTCTAGACTTTTATGCTGCGTATACAGATACAAAGTAGCAGGAACTGTCTGGCCTCTAATGAAGCAGTAGTTGTAGTGTGTGTTGCGCTGAGCACACAGTTTACATACTCTGCTCCAACTGAACAGTTGTTTTGACATAGCTGCCATATACTACACATTACGAAGTTGTTTATCTCTTGTTGTACAGTTTGTTTCCGGAATAGTTTGTTACATTCTTCTTAAGAATGTATGTATGTGTTGCAGGTCCCATTGAGGGGGGGGTACTGAACCCCGGTGCTAATATGACACGGGTGTGTAAACGAACGGTATCTACTGGACCGACTAGCAATGCGGATTTTGGTGCCACTTAAATGCCTGTGCTTATCTCTGATGCTTTGAGCAGACCTTAGAGGCAACAGAAGTGTACTGCATGTGATGCTAGTTAACGTTACACTTGGCAGCATGGTGTTGACTTCCGTAGCTAGCAGCCGGATTAAACTCAGTTAAAATGCTGACAGCTAAATGGTGTAAAGTGTGGCTATATTTTAATGTAGAGGATTCCAACACCGGGACGTACAACAGTCTGCAGCTGGCGTAGTTGTAAAAACAACACAGATGGTGCATTTACCTAAAACTGTTGAGCCTTGTGATGAATTGGAAGTTTAAATCATTTAAATGTAACCTTTGTTCTTTAATGTCGGTGACTGGCATTTTGAGCTATTCTTAAGGCACGGTTTAAGCACCGGCACCGTTTTTAGAAGTATCGTTTTAGCACCGGTATCGGTAAAAACCAAACAATACCATCCCTAGTCCCATACACAATTAATCAATTAAAGGACTGTTTATCGTTGTCTCAGCATTTAAGTCTGTATGTGTGAATGGCCCTTAGGCCTTGTTGTAATGTGGGTAAAATGACTCTTTAGGGGGGGCTGTGATGACAGCTAGTTGATGTGAGTGACCAAATAACCATTATATCGATCATGGAAGTATCTGAGCATACCATAGAGGCATCTCTTTAGAAACATTATGTACTTATAGGTGTGTGTTTGTGTTTGTTGTGACTAAATTTATCTTTTTGTCCTTAGTTCTCTATTTGACTTTGGGGAGAAGCTTGAATACATGACCTCAGGCCAGCAGAACAACCCTCTCTCTTATCAGCTCCAGTCCTCCTACCCCACCAGCCAGTCCCAGCACCAACCTCAAGGATCTCTGCCCCGCGTGGCCTACCTCACCCCCTCCCCTTACCTCACACCCAACCCTCCAGATTCCAACCCTACCTCCTACCTGACCTTTGGCCCTGGGGGGAACTCCACTGGGATGGTGACCTACTCCACTGGAGGCCACCCTTACTTCCAGTCCCAGAGCGCAGGACAAATCCTGCTGCAGTCGGCCGGTCATAATGGTGAGACATCGGGATTATTTTTTTCTAAGAACCAGATATTTTCTATAATATCAAATTATATATTTCTATATTTATAATCATCATTTACACTGATGATTAAACTGGAAGAGTCCTAGTATCCTAATATTATCTATTCATAAAAATAGATAGTCACTTCTTGATCAAGGATCACACCATTAACTGCTTTTAATTTTTTTTAGTTTGGTATTTTTGTCTTTTATTGATAATGAGATTAGAACTAGACAGTAAACATTGGGGGAGAGAGCAAAGACATGCAACAAATGGTATGCGTCTTAGTCACAACCCCTCTGACATCACGACACACCAGTATAAGTGTTTAATATGAAATGTATGAGTAAAGATGTGCAGATGAGAATGTTGTAGTAGGAAGATTTCTGAAGGATGGGAAAGGCTTTTGGGGAAGCGCCACCATGGGCTCAGCGTACACCAAGGGACCAATGAGAGATAACTTTGAGAGAGAAAGGGGGAGCGTTGGTGGGGCACAGAAAAGTAAGCATTTATAAACATATGACAGGATAAGGGGTGATTGAGGTGTGGTCTTGAACTCGAGAGATAAATTAAATCCAATAAAGCTCAATTGTCAAATCTCTGTTCCGTGTGTTTCCTTGCAGGTGGGATCACAGCATACCATTCGTACCCATGGAGTAGCATGTACAGTCAACCAGCCATCCACCAGCGTACTCCGTGCCCTCCAACTTACCCCAGCAGCTTGGGAGGTGTTCGAGATTACCAGCCACCCTCCTCCACCACCCTGCCTCCACCTTCATTCTTTACCCGGGGGGACCACGGGCCCTCACGGGCAAGCTCCCAGCACTCATCACACAACCGAACACACACCACCAGCAGCAGCAGCAACAGCAGTATCACCATCCTCCCTCCTGTGTCCACCCTGCGGCCTTCTCTCAGAGCGGAGATAACTCCAACCAAGGCTGCATCCCTGCTGTCTTCTCAGGTCAGCCCTGCCTCTCCAGACAGCTCTCCAGTGCACCCTTGTGTCAAGACTGAGTATGACAGCCCTCGAGAGATTCAGAGTCATTTTCACTGCGACTTTTCCCCTATACACTTTTGACTCATGTTTGTTTGTGTGAGAGAGTGTGTTTGAAGTATCATTGTTAACATATCCTGTGTAAATGTAAGTAATTCCGTATTTTCAATTTGTATTACTATTAGGATGTTCTTGTTTGGGCTGCTTTTTGCTTGGCTGCAATAAATGCACATTGTTCTATCAATCATTTTATTTCTGTAATCTCAAAGATTTTTATTTAAATACATGTCTGTTAAAGGAGAATTCCGGTCAATTTCAACACATAGCTCTGTTGTTTGGAAATTTAATGTGCTGTCAGTAGCAAGAAAAACGAAAACAATCGGTGCTGCCTACACTGTGTTATCTTCCAGCTAGAGTTGGCACCCAACAGGCTTAAACAGGGCAAGTTTTATAGTGTTTTTAGCCTCTAAACATGTTCGAAATGTAATTGCAAGTGCTTACCCATGTGCAGTGATTCTTTCCGAGGGAACACAGCAAATCTGACCGCAGTAGATGTGACAGAAAGGCATAAAAGTTGTGTTAATCCATACTTTTTATCATACCATACGTTTATTTCCTGTTTTCCGGTGAAGTCAACACTAGTCTAATTGTTGAACTCATACAATCCATTATTCCAAAATGTAACAGAGCAGTCAGATTTGCTGTGTTCCTTCTGAAGGAATTATTGCACATGGGTAGGCACTTATAATCACATTTTGAACATGTTTAGAGGCTAAAAACCAAGGGGGCAAGCGTCTGTCCACAAAGCGTAGCTCCTATGGTTCCATTTTAATAGTAAAAAGCACTCACCCGCCATTAGGTATTCCATTGACTGCGATTCATTTTGGCGCCACTTTGACAGCAAATATCTTTACACCGGATCTGTTGGTCCATTTCTTTAAATGTCTATGCCAAAACGCGTTTAAACTTGCCCTGTTTAAGCCTTTAGGATTCTAACTCTAGCAGGAGGATAACGCGGTATAGTTTCCAAACAACAGAACTACATGTTGAAATCGACCGAAATTCTCCTTTAAGTCACTATCTGTTGCTGAAAAAGGTGATTGAGCCTAGTGCCCAAAGTATTGCAATATTTATATATTTGCAATATTACAAACTGAGTGTCAAGGCAAGGCAAAGCAGCTTTATTTGTATAGCACATTTCAGAAACAGGGCAATTCAAAGTGCTTTACACAAAAACAGTTATAAAAGTGAAAAACAGAGAATAAAAGTTACAGTGCAGTATAAGAAATTACACATTAAAGAAATGAACAGTCATTCAAAGAAAGGCAACATCAAAAAGAAAGGTCTTCAGCCTTGATTTAAGCAGACCTGTCCCAGACGAACTGAGATGTCTGGGTGGGTTATTGTGTAGTAGCAGATCAGAAATGTATTGGCCCTAAACCGTTAAGTGATTTATAAACTAGCAAAAGTATTTTGAAATCAATTCTTTGAGGCACAGGAAGCCAGTGTGGACTTCAGAACTGGAGTGATGTGATCCAGTCTCTTGGTCTTAGTGAGGACCCGAGCAGCAGCGTTCTGAATCAGCTGTAGCTGTCTGATTTTTTTTTTAGGGAGACCTGTAAAGACACCGTTACAGTAGTCAAGTCTACTGAAGATGAAAGCATGGACCAGTTTTTCCAAATCCGGCTGAGGCAAAAGTCCTTTAACCCTTGAAATATTCTTAAGGTGATAATAGGCTGACTTTGTAATTGTCTTAATGTGGCTGTTAAAATTCAGGTCAGAGTACATGACTACACCAAGATTTCTGGCTTTGTCTGTTGTTTTTAACATTGTTGTTTGAAGCTGAGCGCAGACTTTTTAATCGTTCCTCTTTTGCTGTCATTGTCGTGTTATGTCATTGAAGACTTTGACAAGAGCTGTCTCAGTGCTGTGGTGTGGTCGGAAACCCGAATGAAAGGTATCAAATCTGTTGATGTTGAGATGGTTGAGTTGTTGAAAAACTGCTTTTTCAATGATTTTACTTAAAAACGGAAG
>NC_045746.1:3093266-3116813 GCF_008692095.1 Etheostoma spectabile
TATTGGCCTATAGTTGCTCATTAGTGACGTGTCTAGATTGTTCTTTTTTTAAGAGTGGCTGGATTACTGCCGTTTTCATGGCCTGTGGAAAGATACCTGAGAGAAGAGGCGTGTTCACAATCTGTAGAAGATCAGAAGCCAAACAATTCGAAACATTTCTGAAAACACCCGTTGGTAGAATTTTAAAGCAACAGGAGGAGGATTTCAGATGTTGTACAATGTCCTCCAGGTTTTTATGGTTGATTGTATGAAATTCTGTCTTGGAACTAGTTTTGCTGGAACACTGTGACAACACATATCCTGTACTTGATATGGAGGCACTGACTCTCGAATCTTCTGAATTTTGTCTTCGAAGAAGGAGGCAAAGTCATTGCAGGCCTAGGTGGATAAAGTTCAGATGCTACTGGTACTGGAGGATTTGTTAACCTATCGACAGTAGCAAACAAAGCCTGTGAATTATTGTTTTTGGCGATAATGTCAGAGAAGAAGGACCTTCTTGCATTCCTGTATTTCCAGTGTGAAGAAAGGTTGCGTTGCAGGTTTCTCCATTTCTGAAAATGTGAAGCTCATGTATCAACTACAAGACTGTGTATGTATGTATCAAGACTCCAGACTGCTAAACCCTCAAGCCCAATTCCATTGTTTTCACTCAAATACAAATTCTAAAGCAACCATGACTAAAATCTTAAGGATTGCCACTTTAGCTACATTTTAAATCAGCCAACATAGTATTGCTGCGAGGACTGTTTTTATTAAGGCAATGTTGCTGCAGAACGGATGGAGAGGGGCGTGGGAGGTTAATCGCCAAGCGTCTCCACATCCCCATCAGTATATGCATGTATGTTCACAAATCTTAAAATTTTGGATTCAGTGTTAATTCCCAATACACAAATAAGCCTTGATACAAAGTTAGAAAAAGACAGAGAAAGAGACAGAAAAAAGAGTGCACATAAGTTGAGTAGCAAACAAAAAAATTTATTTAACAGAAACTGGCAACACTTTAAGGTTAGTTAAGTCTCCCTAATTAACATATAACAAATTGTTTATAATAAGACACTATAATATAGTTGTAACCAGATATAAGTGTTTTATGTTAATGTATTTGTCAAAAACTACAGCCATAAGAGGCTGGTGTATAAGCCGATGATGATTAACAATGTAGTAAAACACAGTTGTAATAATATAGAATCTATCTTCATAGGATAATTTATAGTTGTTGGCAATTACTGTACATTACTAAGCATGTACAAAATGTCTTTATAAACAATTTATGAAATTGTTTATAAACCTCTTATTAATGGTTTAAAGTAAAATGTTTCCCAGAATCATTTTGTCTGTATAAAAATGAAAGACAAATTGACCTCTCAGGAACACTCAGGTTGTGGCCTTCTGAAAAAAGGTGGGGGTGATGGACCAGTTACCGTGTGTGCTTATGATCAGTATGTTTTTGTTGTTGGGCATGATGGTGAGTGTGAGGAGTTCAGGATAATTAAGGCAGAAATAGATACTTTACTGAACCCAAAGTAAAATAATGTATAGATTATAATCACCTCCAAGGTTATATCCTTCTTATTAAGCTTTGATTGCTTAACCATATATGGTTTCCTTGTGGCCTGGTAGCAAATGTTCCAGGGCCTGGTAACAGTCCACAGCCCTAGGGTTAGGAACCTTTTGATTCTAATACGATATTTTGTTTATATGGCTTCAGATCTATCTTTAGGTCTAAAGAGGGCACTGCTTCTTTATTTTAAAACGACCGCATGCTGGGAGGTTTTTAACAGCATGTTGGTTTCTCAGACATGCTTCCATCTGGGAGTGTGTGTGACAGTCGCTAATCCGATGGAAGAGAAACAGGCCAGAGTTGTTTCTAGGGTAGAGGGATCCCAGACAATCACTGATACAGCCCATACCCTTAATCTGTGTTGCCATCTGCTGTGTTCTAACACTAACTGCACTTTCCGCACTGTTTATTCTTAGTATGCAAGTCAGTTACGAGGGCTTGTGGAAACCAAATCCCTATATGAAACTCTGCCTCTAAAAAGCCGAAGGCATTTTCTTGAGACTATAAAAGACATTTGGTACTATTGTGTCATTTTTGCTCTCAGTGGTAAAGGTAAAACACAATAGTTTCCTGTCTTAACTCTAGTTAATATTCCTGGTTCATTGTCCTGCTATATGTAAAATGAAGTTTAAAGTGAAGTTGGATGACGATGTGGGACTAAGAGATGGAACTGTTTAATGAGAGCGAGGAGGAGGTGGCAGGGACCAGAAGAGCCGTTAAAGGAGCGGGGAGACGGAGGAGTGAGGCAATGTGTTAGTCTGGGAACATAGGAGGAGAGCTGAGATGAGCTGTTGCTATGGGAGGAGAAGAGGATGATGGGTGGGCTCTGCCAGCAGGCGTGGGAGGGAGAAGAAGATGGGGATGAGGGAGGAGTGTGTTTGTAGCACGGGGGTTCTTGGATGAACAGAACTGTTGGTTATGTAACTGCTGTATTTGGGGTTTTAATGAACCTCTCTCTTGCTGCCCACTGGCCTCTGAGCTGTTGCTGTTGGCAGGAGAAGCACAGCATAAACACACACAGCATAAACACACACAGCATATACACACACAGCATATACACACACATAGACACACATGCATAAAAACTTCATTACTCAAACTCGCTTGCATAAAGAAACACACAACACATTCATTTCAGTTTTAAGCTGAAGTTTAGTTTTATTTGTGTACAGGTGAAGCCTTTGACTGTGTGTATCTGTGTCTTCTTGTGTCAGTATGCACAGTTTCAGCTTTCTTCACATGTGTGTGTCAATGAGCTTGCATGTGTGACTGAGGAGGGTTTCATGTAGGTTTAACTTTGTAATTAATTTTTCCAGGACTTCCCTGGTGTGAACAGAGAGTGCTTAGAGCACAGCCTGAGGGCGTTTGTGTGCGTGTGTGTGTGTGTGTGTGCGCGCGCATGGATGTTTGTGCATATGAGAGTGTGTGAGTACAGGTATGGGATGCTTCAGTCCAACCCAATTCCACCGTGTCAATATTTATTCAGTATTCTGAGATTTGAAGAAAGGGAACTTGTTTCAATATTTATGGATGTGGTCGAACACAAAATCCTTGCAGTCTTTCCAAACCCTGTGACTGTACACACACACACACACACACACACACACTGCTTTGATACCGTCAAGTAATGGAGTTTATTGATATTGGTGGATAGCGTTTATTGATATAACAGATTGAAAATAATAATGTTGGTTGTGGAACAAAGCTGAAACATGGTTTGGAGATCCTCCAGTGCTTTGGTCCTCTGGTTCGGATGACATTAGGGTATTGACTTTTAGTTTATTGAAAAAATACAACAAATAGACTTGTGTTGGGTTTGGAGGAACAGACAACACGAGTCAGAGTGGCTGTAGGAAAACAACAACTTACTGGATAAAATGAATAGATTTGCCTGTTCACACGCTGTGTAAACATGAAGACAAACAGTGGAAGGCCCAGATTTGACAGAGATAAAATATCTCACCTCACCATGTTGATAGAAAATATATTTACTGGGAGTTGTGTTATTTGAATGTGGCCTTGTATAAAAAATGCCTAATGGCATGTAGTGTAGCTGAGATGGAGGAATGTGTTTGTTTTAGACTTGTTTCCATTTACTCTACAGGTCTGGCAGTGCTATTGTGATGAATATTCTCAAAATTAAACTGCGGCGGTTTGGCTGTTGGCATTGAAAGTGGACTTACAGGAACATTTCTTTTTTCAGTAAAAAAGCAAATATGCTGTGTCTTTATATTAGATTTCTATGTTGCTACTAAAAAAGGATAAGGACAGGGAGAACAGGGTGGAACAGAAAATATCTGAGCTTTTGGTGGTGCAACTTGAATTGGTGCCGAGTTAGAAAACCTTTGGTGCTGCTGATATTAATTAACAACAATTTGGATAATCATTGAATCTGCAATCAAGATTATTTTATTATTGTTATTTTCTTGGGGGGGGTGTTACACAACATGTGTGTGTGTGTGTGTGTGTGTGTTTGTGAATCCACTTTGTTTGTGTGTTTGCACAAATATATGTACGTGTGTGTCTGTTGTCTTCTCTTATAAGCCAAAAAGCTCATTCCAAGAAATGACATGCTGTCCAGGAGTAACATCTCCAATCTTTCATCTCTAAACCACTGACACCATAACACACACACACACACACACACACACACACACACACACACACACACACACACACACACACACACACACACACACACACACACACACACACACACACACACATTTTAGAGCTTGTTATGTTCAGTAGGAAATCTGTCTGGCTACTTACTGTACAGGCTGAGCCCAAACTCCTCTCCTCCTCCCAGACTTCAGACTAACCCCCTCAATTGTGGCTTGTTCAGGTTGTGTGTGTGTGTGTGGAGGTGT
This sequence comes from Etheostoma spectabile, assembly GCF_008692095.1. Taxonomy (NCBI): domain Eukaryota; kingdom Metazoa; phylum Chordata; class Actinopteri; order Perciformes; family Percidae; genus Etheostoma; species Etheostoma spectabile. The sequence continues at coordinate 3,097,698 of NC_045746.1, forward strand.
GTGTTTGGAGAAGTTGGAAGGGGAGGTGCAGAGGAATGCAGGGTTCGGTCGGGTGGAGCGGGTGGAGCGGGATGTCGGAGGGAAAAGAGGGGTCTCTGTTTAGTGTGTATGTAGTCTACAGAGAGATTAAAGTTGTGTGTATGTGAGTATTGATGAAGGTGTGTTTTCCTACTGTGTTTACTCCGTTGGGGCCCGCCGCCGACCTGACAGTGGAGAAGGGAGTAATGGGAAATTGGCGGGAAAAAGAGTCAGGTTGAACGTTTTTTGATCTGGTTGCAATCAGGGAATCTTTACATTCTGTTTTTTATGTTTGTTGTGTGATCTGTTCTTAGTAAATTTGATCCTAAAATATATGTAAGTCAACGCTTAAAAAGTTACAAAAATGCAAAGTTGGACGGATAGGAAGATAGGTTGGAGAAAATAAACAAGTGATAGGAAAACACAAAACAGTTCAGTGTAATTCAGGACCTGAACTGAGCTGAACTTAAGAATCCAGAAATTGGCGTGTATACTTCAAGGTATACAAAAATACATGCCTATGCAAAAATGCACACACACGCCTCCCAACGTGCAGAGCAGCGGGAACACAGTGGGCTGTGTATGGTGGCTCTCCTTCGCTTCCGCACCATAAATGTGTGTTTGCTATACGAGGGAACACGGGGAGAAAAGAGGAATTCATGTTGGTGTTTATTTGAGCTTTGGCCAAATCCAACCTGGGGCAGCTGCATTGGCGCACTGTCTGCACCAGACCCCAGCCGCTCCTGTACCCCCAGTCTCACACACACACACACACACACACACACACACACACACACACACACACACACACACACACACACACACACACACACACGCACACGCACACATATATACCTGCCCATCCTAACCATATCAAGGTGTGTTTGTCTTTCCCTCACCACCATTTTAGGTCCTCCCAGAGCAGGTATTTCCCTTTTTTACCCACGCACACACACACTTTTACACACACTTACTGAAGCCATAGAGAGGGGGGGAATCTATGGGCTGAGTGTGTAAAGCACTTGCATTGATAACCTGCAGCTCAGAGTCACTCAGTCTCACTTTGTGGCCATCCCCCTCGCCTGGAACTCCCTTCGCCCTGCTCTGTCTCCTTTCTTGCTTCTCACTCTAGGACTTTCTGCGGACACCCTCAGACTCCCGCGTTTACTTGTCACCCCTTGGACGCTGTCACCATGACACCAACCTTGCCGTTGTTCCTGCTGCTGCTCAGCCTCATAGGGGCTCAGGCCAACTTGGACGTCCGCACAGCCGCTGCCATGGGTAAGAATGATGACCTTTACCCTTAAAGTTGATTCTAACTCCAGATCTCTAATGGTGTGATACCTGACAAGACACTGGTTTTCACTCCTTATGTTAATCATTAATATTCACAGGACCAAAACCTCAGAAATAGACATTACAACATGATTAAGCTAAGAAAATATTTGACTTTATACAAAGGTAACAGCATTTTAGATATAGAGTCTGAGTTTAGTCTTTCCATCTGTATAATGGTGTGATGTGTTGCATTGCTGTAGAGTTTTATAAATTCTCAGAGATACAGTGAAATTGGTCTGGATAATTGCAAAGTAATGAAATTCCACAGTTATATTATTTATATATTTTTCAGTTTCTTTGGGCATTTATTGATTTGGAGTGATAAGTCAGCCAGTCTTAAAGACAGTAGTGGTTATTGTGTTGTTGCTGGTGGGTGACTGTTTCAGGCTGTGGCAGTTGGTACGCTGTGCATATGTGTGAGATGAAGAAGGTGGTGGGAGGAAAAACGGAAGGGAGGGAGAGAGGTGAAGGGTGAGAAGGGAGATCAGTGATGTTAAACAAACACTAGACGTTTCAGTGATTAATTTAGCGACGCCTAAAATCCCTAGACCCTCACTTACAATCCAGCCCATCCTCCCTGATGCAAACAGCTTTATTACTATTATTACTACTACCAGACACTATCACAACACTATTTCTGTATTTCGCACACACACATAAGGTAGCCCCTTTGGGTGTTTGCAGCTACAGTTACAGCTGAACAGTTACTGCTTTTTCAGCAAAAATGTTGCATCAATATAATGAAAATCTTAACTCAAGATACACTTTTTCTGAGCTTTCAACCACATCTTACCCTCTTCTTGATTTTTTTCAGTTGTCATTCTAATACTAATTTATTAAAGGTCCCATGGCATGAAAATGTCACTTTATGAGTTTTTTTTAACATTAATATGCGCTCCCCTGGCCTGCCAATGTTCCCAAGTGGCAAGATATGGCGAAAGGTGTGAACCTAGACCATGCTCCCCCCGCCCCCTTTTCTTCCTTCATCAATTTAATTTCTTTATCAATCAACATGTGTGAATCAATTTGTGGATAAGCATTTGTTATGCAAACTATTAAGAAATTAATACATCATAATCTCCTTTCTGTCCTTTCATGTGTAGCGGCAGGTTTGTGCAAAACTCGTCCCACAGACATTGTGTTCATCATCGACAGCAGTCGGAGCGTTCGCCCTTCCGAGTTTGAGCAGGTCAAGGTCTTCCTGGCTAAGGTCATCGAGGGGCTGGATGTTGGACCCAACGCCACCCGTGTGGGAGTTGTCAACTACGCCAGCCGCGTCAAGAATGAGGTATGGTGCTCAGCTAGCCTAAACTAGTGCTGAGCAAAGTTTTCATTGATTGGTTAAACTATTTAACATCACTGACCTTGCTATCATGCAACTGTAGGTGTCTCTGAAGACATACCGCACCAAAGCCGGGCTAATTAAGGCTGTGACCAAGGTTGAGCCCCTGTCCACTGGAACAATGACTGGTCTGGCCATCCAGTTTGCCCTGAACGTGGCCTTCAGTGAGGGTGAGGGCGCTCGTGTCAAATCTCCTGATATCAGCAAGGTCAGACACACATTACCATGCATTTACACATGCAGATCAATATATTCCATCATTATGATCATAACGTTTTTTTCTAATTTTGCTCCTCGTTCATCGTAGGTTGCCATCATTGTGACAGACGGGCGTCCCCAGGATAACGTGAAAGATGTGGCTCAACGTGCAAGGGATGCCGGTATTGAGATTTTCGCCATCGGTGTGGGACGTGTGGACATGAGCACTCTGAAGCAGATGGCCAGTGATTCTCTGGATGACCACGTGGACTACGTGGAGAGCTACAGCGTCATCGAGAAGCTCACCAAGAAGTTCAAGGAGGCCTTCTGTGGTAAGATGGGAGGAGAAAGTGGGACAAGAAGAAGGAAAGATGAGGACTGTACTGTTTCAAATTAGAGAGACACATGCAGAAAACAGGGATTATAGTTGTGAGTGAAGGAAGTAGGCAAAGATGGTTGAAAAGAATTACTGTCAGGACGGGTCATCATCATCATTCACTCATCACTGTGGAGGGAGCTGTCTGCTGGCCTCCCTATACTGAGGGTAAGGTGTCAGGACTGTCATCTTTTCATTCCTATATGTTGTTCCCTCCTTTTGTCCTCAACACGACTACAGTATATGAATTTAACCGTTCAAACTCATAAACAACACTCCCTCTACACGAGGGCATTAGGGCAGGAACAACCTTAAAGGAAGTAAATTGGCTCCTGTTCTTCAGTCAACTCTCACATAACCGAGAGGCAAGACTCTCTCGGTAATTACCGATCCATTAGTGACAATCATTAAACTTCTAATTAGCGATGCCCTTTGGGTCTCTGCCTGCCACTTATTTTGCAGCAGCCACTCTGGCTGCAGATGTTTCGTCCAAGGGCAGAGTTGCATGATCGCAGTGTTGAATTGTTATTGGACGAGCCTGTGCCTCACATTTAGAAACAGATGAACGGATCTTGTGTATTTAAGGCTACTCCAATCTTTTCCACCTGTTTGTTTTTAAGGATCCACTGGATTTGTGCATCATCCACGCATATTCAGAACTGTTGCATGCAGGTCCCAGTGGATCCTTAAAAATTAATGCAAGATTTTCCCATTTTCAAACTGACATAGTTTTATTCTCTCCTCCTAACTCCAACCCCCCCCTCCCCACACACACACACACACACACCTGACCCCCGCCGCACCTCTGTGTGTGTGTGTGCCTCAACATATATTCTACTGTGTGTTCTGCACGCACACACACACACACACACACACACACACACACACACACACACACACACACACACACACACACACACACACACACACACACACACCACACAGTGTCGGACCTGTGTGCCACCGGGGATCATGACTGTGAGCAGGTATGCATCAGCTCCCCTGGATCATTCAAGTGTGCCTGCAAAGAAGGCTTTACCCTCATGGACAATGGTCGCAGCTGCAGTGGTGAGTGTGTGTGTGTGTTTTTGTGTGTGTATGAAAGTATTTGTCCAAGCGCGACCACTGTGCTACCAGAGTAACATGCCCCGTTGTGTGTCTGACGTTACCAGCTTGCAGCAACTCTGCGACAGATGTGGTGTTCCTGATCGATGGCTCTAAGAGCGTGCGTCCTGAAAACTTCGAGCTGGTCAAGAAGTGGATCAACCAGATTGTCGACAAACTGGATGTTTCTGAGAGCAAGGCTCACGTTGGACTGGTTCAGTACTCCAGCTCAGTCAGACAGGCACGTGTCTATGTTTGGCATTTTAGTGTCACCTCATTATCGACCTCCTTCTTTACTGTGTCAACATCATGTTTTTGTCTCCCTCATGCAGGAGTTCCCCCTGGGCCGCTTCAACAACAAAAAAGACCTGAAGGACGCTGTGAAGAAGATGGCCTACATGGAGAGGGGAACCATGACAGGCCAGGCTCTCCACTATCTGACAGACAACAGCTTCAGCGCCGGTCAGGGTGCCCGGCCTGGAGTAGCCAAGGTGGGCATTGTCTTCACCGATGGACGCAGCCAGGACTACATCGGAGATGCCGCCAAGAAGGCCAAGGATCATGGTGAGAGATTACTTCTTAATGCATGGGTGTAGTATAAGCATACAAAGCCTACTTTTACCAGTCATATGAAGGAAACCTGTGTATGTTTATGTTACAGGTTTCAAGATGTATGCTGTTGGAGTGGGCAACGCAGTGGAGGATGAGCTGAAAGAAATTGCCTCTGAGCCCACCGGAGAGCACTACTTTTACACTGCTGACTTCAAGGCTATGACCCAGATCGCCAAGAAGCTGCAGATTAACATCTGTCAAGGTCACACATCATGATCATACATACATTATATTATACAGATTATACAAACATGAATACGTATTTTACTACACATATTGGTACAATAACTCAAAACTTGTGCTTTCTGTTCCCACAGAGGAGGACCCCTGCGAATGTGACTCACTTGTAAAGTTCCAAAAGAAAGTAGAAGAGGCCCTACAGGCACTAACAAAAAAATATATCCTTTACAACGGATGAAACAGTGTGAAAATACGATGTGGGGAAAGAGAGCTTTAAGGTTGTTATCATATTTTCTGTTTTGTTTTTCTCCATAATTGCTGTCCTTAACAAAAATCTTACTAGACAGTATGTCGAAGAGGATCGCCTTGCTGGAGAACAAGATTGTCTGAGGACTCACATCCCACTCTTTCATATACATCCGCACACACCTACGTACACACACAAACACATTTTACTTCCTGTAAAATACTAAGGAGGAACCTGTGCGTGAACCCTGACCTCTGCTTGTATTTTGAGCTCTGCCCAGCCACTTCTGCCCCCTCCTTTCTCGGTCTTACCTCTATCACCTGTGGGTCTCCTGGGACACGAAGTGCCGGTTGCCATGGGGACCATGCCTTTGGGTGTGCTCTGAAGGTCATCTTCTATAGACAGCCTGTGTCTTTGTTAATAAAAGTCTTCCCTCATAGGGAAACGGTGACAGTACACGGAAGGGGTTTCCTTTGTTGCTGCAACAATGTTGAATTTTCCCAAATCCCACAGTCTGTGTCTCTGAACGCAGCAGCACATCACCCTCACTTGTTTGTCTGTTTCCATTTGTATTGTTTCTATCTCTTCTCTCATATCTTCAGGCTTCAACTTTCTTCTCTTGGCCCCACACCTATCATATATTATATATGGTAAAAATATATACAGGTGAATTAATATAAGATAGATGTCTGGTAATAGGGGTACACCATTGATGTTTTTTATTTTCCTAAATAAAGGTGATTCAGGAAGTAAATATTATAAATTGTGAAACTATTGTATGCACACACAGACACAAATTAATTCTCACTTTTACACAGTTTTAGTTAATTAAATATAAATAACATAACAATTTAACAGAATATTCCAACGGCTCCAAAATGTGGGCTCCAAGGACCACAAGGGCTTAACAGGTATTTCCAGTAAAATGGTGAACTCAAAGATCTCCACAACGGCAGTCCTTTACACTGAAAACTTGAATGTAATTCTGCACAGGGTCTTAGAAGTAGTAACATTCATCCTAGATGGCAGTGATCAGATCTATACAAAGTAGGATCCACACTCTAGTGTAGTCATTTTTGATGTTCCTTGTCAATAAAAGGTATACTCCTGCATTGGAGTGCAGCCACGGAAGTAGGTCTAATGTAAACAGTTCATTTGCCAATTTAAGACATTGTCTTAGGCTTTGGAAATAATGGGCGTTTTTCATTAGTGTTGACATCTTATATACTACATAAGAATTGATCAATTAAAAGATTAATGGGTAAACTACCTTGGCAACAGTAAACTGGTGGTAGTAGTTATAGTCATGTAAACTAGCAGTTTTTTGAAAACCGCAAACCGGTTTTTGTGCATGTTTTCTATTTTTTCATTATTGTATTTATTATTTAACAATTTAAACATTTATTAACATTTAACTCAAGCATTTAAATGCAGAAAGCCACATTTCACAAAAAAGCTAAATAAGAACAGTTAAATTCCGCAACAAATTATAGAAGTGTATGCCAGAAACCCGCACACTCCTCCAATACATAAATAATTAAAACGTTAGTTGAATGGTGAAGAAATAGAAACATTTAAATTTTTAAGTAACGCAGTAGTGCAACATAATTAAGTGTTAATGCACCCAGGAGTGCAGTGAAAAATGTCAGTCTCGTCACAATGACGTTGCATAAGAGAGGAAAAAAACCTCCGGAACTCAAGAGAGCTGAACGAACTAGCTTAGCGAGCCAACGTTAACTGGTAGACCGTTTTTACGGTCAGGCAGCCGGGTATGGATGAGAGAGCTTTGAAGGTGGTCCGTCTGCGTTAATGATTGGTGGAACACAAGCAACTGACACCTCCTGTATCCGGCACCATTTATGAAAGCCGACGTTTGCATCAAGCGGACATTTAAGGTTAGCGTTAGGCCAATACTTAAGCTAACAGCAGCTAGTGGGAACGTTAGGTAGCTCAACCCCGGTACTCCAGGAGTCACTCCGATGTGCTTCGGGACCAATACAAGACATGGCCAGTAATTCTGTGGCAGGCTATACCTGCCATGCTAACGGAGAAAGCACACTAGGACGAGGGTCCAGTTCTGGCCGCTCATGTCGCCACCGGTCCGAGTCCGAGTCCGATGTTGGCCAGACAGACAAGAGCTTAGCACGGCTGTGCAGCAGGGACGAAGAGGAGCGAGCAGCGGCTCTGGAGGAGCTCAGCCGAGGAGTTCTGGTGTGTTTAGAACTGGACCGACCCGGTTCGGCACAGCTGAGTAAACAAACACTCCTACATCTGCTTCGGCTGTCCCGGTCGTGTCCACTGCAGGAGGTTCGGGTGAGAGCAACCGAGCTGCTGCGAACCGCAAAGGTAATGTGTCCGTATTGAGTTTTCTGATTCAAATGGCTGAAGACCAGAGGGAGACGCAATAATTAAACCGCATTTCCCAGCCACAAATAATAATACAACTTTATTTATATTGCAGACACAGGTCCACATAACACAGCATGCCTAAATATTGCTTAATTTCTTCTTATCATTAATGCCAAGATTATGTGAATAATTGATTAATACTCGTATGATAACTTCGAAGCTGGTCAGTCACAGTTATCAGCTGAGTACCACTTTCTACCAGATCGCTGGATATTTCATCAGACGTTGAACTGTAGGAGGTGACGCAAGACTGCTGCTGCGTGACTGTGCACAAACAACAAGCAAGGCCGGACACGCCCCCTCCCGGTGCCCTGAAAAACACATCAGACACACCCCCAAGACTTTTCACAGCCCACTAGATTCTAGAAATAAGTACTGCGTTTGACTTATTTTCAGTTCATGTGTCTTCTCTGTTGGAAGTAACAAGCGTAGACTTGCGGTATTCTGCTGCGGGGTCTTCCAAGGATGTCTGTGAGTTTAACACATGGTTTCCTTACAGATTTTATGAAGTGCCTGCGAGTTATGAAACGGTTTCTCCGATTACAGTAGAGCTATAGTCAATTCGTCTAGTCAAGATTGAAGGTTGAAACTGTATGCCGATTTTCTCATTTATCTTTAAATGATCTTTATTGAATGTATGACATCCGTATTAATATTCTGATTCTATATTTATGTTCTTGTCTGTTGCAGTACTTTGCTATGTTGTTTTTAATAGGTTTATGGATGCACCAATCACCGAGGCACCAAGTGTTAGTTGGCAATTATTACTGATCCGATTCTGAAGTGCCTTAAAAGGAAACATGTACTGTTGATTCATTAACAAGCTAACCTTTTAGTTGTTTGCACAAAACTCTTTTCAAAACTCTTAAAAAAAAAAAGAAAAGAAAAGAACTTTGATATGACATAATGTATACAATTTTAGACATTTCAATGTAAAGCTCAAACAATAAGTCCATCGATCAACAGAAAAATAATCAGGAACTATTTTGATTGATTTGTTTGTTGTTGTTTAAGCAAAAATGCCAAACACTCGGTAAGTCCAGTTTATCAGTTGTGAGATTTTGCTGCTTTTCTTTGTCTAATGTGATGGTTAACTCCATACATTTACCTTTTGGACTATTGATCAGACCAATCAAGCATTTTGATAACATTATCCTAAGCTTGGGGAAATTGTGACAAGCATTTTTCACTATTTTTTTTTAACATTAAGACAACAGTTCAAGTGATTAGTCAAGAAGATAATTGTCAGATTATTCACAAATTAAGTTAGTAGTCATTCCACTGTGTAATTAACTAACCCTCGATGTCTTCCTTCTTAGGAACAAGGAGTTGAAGTACCTCGGGCTGTGGCCTCAGGTCCAAGCTCCTTTATTCCTGCAAAAGAGGTGTGTTTAGCTTGTTTTTAAATGTACATATATTTGCTCCATTAATGAAGATATCATCTGTTATATTTTTTCCCCAAATGAAAACAATTGTTTAAATTGTCTTCCAGATTTATGTTTGTAATTTTTATTTTTTTTTGAAGTGTGGAATCCAAAAATAAATCCCATGAGTCATGGGGCAGTGTATCACCAGTATTGTTTTTATTTTTTTATTATTTATTGTTAAAACTATTCATATTAGGGATGTTGTTTCACTAGTGGATTTCAGTGTGGCTCACAGCTGGCCTCCAAAGATTTTTCTGGGCTTGTTGCAGGCTGGTATCTTGATCAATGGTCAAACCAGTGCAAGTATAAGCAGTGTAGCTATCTGTTCTGCCACAATACTGAAATGCCTGTTGCATCATGTCATAGAGAGAAGCAACTGCCAATACATGTTGCATAAGCTAATGACTAAAGATGCTTTCAAATCTAACTCACTGTTTTCTAGGCAGCTTATTTCCATCTGTAAGAGAAACATTTTACAGTTGTCAATTTTGAACATGTATTTTGTCTTGCTTTTTCTCTGGAGATACTGAAACAAGGGCTGGACCAGGACATCCTTATCGAGTCTTTTCTTTCATTGGGTCGCGTGGACCACATCACCATGGTAATGGCGTTGCACCCTGCCTACCTCAGCTGCTTCCTGAGGACCCAGCATGCTTTGTTAGAGATGGACGGCCCCTTGCCCCGTCCCTGGAGACATTACATTGCTGTTATGGTAAGAAAACCACAATATGATTGTTACTAGTGACACCTATCAGAGCTCTCAGATCAATGGCAGTAGGAGCCTCATGTACACTCCTGATTGAAAAATATTAGCTTTTATCTTAAAGAGACACAATAAAAAAGCGCCTCAAATCAATATCCAAAAAATGCTGTAAACTGTTTTGCAGACAACGAATATAAAATTGAGTCCGCATTTTCCAAAGGTTCCATTTGAGGAATGCAAGCTTGAGTAGTTCAGGTTGTTTGATGACTCAAGTTCTTGGTTCTCCCTGTAATACCAACATGCATGACTGAAGTACACTACAGCAGAATATAATAAATGGTAATTAATCAAATTTGTAGGAGCAACACATTTGAATTAATGAAAATACAGAGGTTGGCAAAATCTCTGATATTAATAGATAGTCTATTTTCTAAGTGCATGAATGGAGGAAATTTGGCCATAGCATGTCTTCCTAAATTTAACCACACAATATGCTCCCAATAAGATTGTAGTCCTTTTATAACTACTATAGCTGGATAGCTTGTAAAGAATTGCAACTTAGCTTGGTAAGTCAACAAAACGAACCGGTAGAGTCCCGAATGAGATTCTGGTACTTTAAATTGCTCTCTTTGCTGTTTACAAGGTTGATCTACACTCAACCATAATAGGGTGATATTAATAATTATTGTTAAAACAAAGTAATATTAGTGCACATTCAAATTGTCCTTTTAATATAAACAAATTATAATCGTTGTTGGTTAGATTTCCCCAATAGAGTGTGAAGAGCTAAATGCTGCAAAAAGTGACACTTTAGGTTAAATCAGAACGTTAAAAAGTGATTTAGTTTCTGATCTAATTCAAAAGCCTACGATAAGTGTTTAAGTGGTGGCAATTCTGTGTTTTTCTTGTGTTTATTTGCATCTATACGCTATTGTTTTTAATGGACGGGATGCCATGTTTGATAATGTTCCACAGGCTGCAGCTCGACACCATTGCTCATACCAGGTGCAGCAGCACAGCGCAGGCTTTCTAGAGGCTGGAGGGGAGGAGAGCTGGCTGAGCGGCCTCGAGCACGCTCCCACCAAGCTCCGCAGCCTCCAAACACTCAACAAGCTGCTGGCACACAGACCCTGGCTCATCACACAGCAGCACATACAGGTCAGACACACACACACACACAAAAACACTCACTTACTCACTCACTGTCTCTTTATTTTGCCCTGAGTCTTTTATCATAGATTAGTAATATGATTTAATACAGTGTGTGTGTGTGTGTGTGTGTGTGTGTGTGTGTGTGTGTGTGTGTGTGTGTGTGTGTGTGTGTGTGTGTTGTGGGTGTGTGTGTGTGGTGGTGTGGGTGTTGTGTGGTGTGTTGTGTGTGTGTGGTGTGTTTGTGTGTTTGTGTGTGTGTGTGTGTGTGTGTGTGTGTGTGTGTGTGTGTGTGTGTGTGTGTGCACACTTATATTAATCCATTAATAAATATAACTTTTGTGGTGCTATTTGAGGCCCTCCTTTGTGTTTTGTCTTATTGAATTGCACCATATTGTCAGTTGTTCATTTAGTTTTATCTGTCGCAACTTAACAACAGTAAGAGTCAGTGAGGCTGTGTAATGTAATGAAGGTCACAGCGGTGCTCAGCTAAATGCTAACATCAGCATGACAATGGTGGTGTTTAACAGGTATAATGTTTATAATGTTCACTAACTTAGTTTATTTACCCAACACCTGCCCCTCTGCCCTGCAGGAGCTGGTGTGTCCCGGAGCAGAGCCTCGCTGGTCATTCGCTGAACTCATCCATGCTGTGGTGCTGATGGCTCATGCTCACTCACTCTGTTCTTTTGTGTGGGGCTGCAGCTTAAACCCTGAACCCGACCACATTGGAGGTTACACTTTCCAACTCCCATCACCCAGTCACCTTCCACGTTGCCCTCATAGCCCTGCTCATGAGGACGGCAGGCAAGAGGTAAGTCAAGCAGGAATCTTCCCCCTCAGGTCTGACAGGTCTAAACTTCAAAATGTCAACAAGAAAAGTACAAAATAGTATTTGATACTTTTCCATCTTTGTTTCACCAGTCAAACCAGTTAAGTAGAAGACAAGGCATACTTCCTTTTATTGATTTACTGTTTAAAAAAGCTTGACTGTCTTTTTATCTTCTCAGTTAGTTGACGGGGTGATGGAGGTGGAGGTGTTGATGCAGAAGATGGTGGAGCTGCAGCAGCAGCAGGAGGAGGAGTGCACACAAGAGGAAATGGTTACTCGCTTTGAGAGGGAGAGGAGCGAGAGCATTCCAACCGGTACAAACATAACCTTGTTTATCCCATGCATGTTGTTTACTTGGTTGACTTTTGCTTACTTACTATTTCCTCTTTGTCGTGTTTGGCTAGCGGTGGTGCGGGGAGCACCACCCGACCTGGTGCTGCGTCTGGTGGAAGAGCCAGAGTTCAGATATGAGGACTTTGCCCCCAAAGGAGAGCAGTCACCACCCACCATGAGAGCCCAGGTAGTTTGGAGCCTTTCTGGTTGTTTAAGTTGGTTATATTTTTGCAGATTAGAACACATTCCCAAGTTAATTATTTATACTTCTAACAGTATAAAGGGCCTGTTAACTGCTTGTGCTAAGTTGCATGGACCTGGGTTTGTTGATGTTGGTGTCCGATGTGTGCAGGACTATTCATGGGAGGACCATGGCTTCTCTCTGGTCAACAGACTACTGCCTGACATGGGCCAACTCCTGGATGAAAAATTTCAGGTGCCCTCACCTTTAACCTTGTAGAAGTACACTAACAAACACCAATCAGCTGATTAAGTGCACATAACTGCTGTGCGGAGAACAGGATTGCAACATAAGGATTGTTTCTCTAATGTTTGGGTTGTTTTTAACAATGAGTGAAATACTGGACAGTTTTTATATTCAACCATATGAGAGAAAAAAAATGGCTCTTATTGCTTTGTATTGAGGGGTCACAAGCAAAAAAATGCAAAAGGTTGGGATGGAAGGACTGTCATTGTAGATGCATAGTTGTCTACACACTACACAACCCAGCAAAGGGATCAGCAGGGCACACTGGGAAATAAATATGACCAAAGATTGATCATATTATGGGATGAACTGTATTTTTGCAGGTCGTAAGCAACTTGACGTACAACAGGATGGCCATGCATGAAGGTGTGGACACTCACACTCTGAGAAAAGCTCTGTGGAACTACATCCACTGTCTGTACGGGATACGGTCAGTGACACCCACAATGCACAACAACATTTTAAGGTTGGGTTTTGTCTCTGCTGTATAACTAACTTCTTATCATTGTACCTGTGCAGCTACGATGATTACGACTACGGCAGTGTGAATGTGCTGTTAGAGCGCTCTTTGAAGGTGTTTGTTAAAACTATGGCATGTCACCCCGAGCAGACCACAGCACGTATCTACCACGCCTTCTGGAGACACTTCAGACACTCAGAAAAGGTACGAATGAGTTCAAACACGCACCTGACCCAGCCTCTTCAGCCACAAAGAATGAATCGTTTGACATTTCAACATGTCGTCTTTTTTGGTCCCTTCTCAACAAAGAATGAATATTTGACATTTCAGCGTGTCCTCTCTTTTTTTCATTCAGGATTTGAAAGTGTGTCACCTAGTATCCTGAAGATAATAACATGCTTTTTTCCTCTTTTTTTGTTGCAGGTTCATGCAAACCTAATAGTGATGGAAGCCCGGCTACAAGCAGCCCTTCTTTATACCTTACGAGCCATCACACACTACATGAGATGACACACTCTCTCACACACGTTTTTTTGCAGATGCGATGCCAGCTGTGACCACACACACACACACACACAAACACACACACACACACACACACACACACACACACACACACTACAGTGAATGTTTCTATATGCATATCTTATGTTTCAGTGTTAATGTTTTGATGCTGCTTTGCAACTGGGATGTCTAATATTTAAAGTTGACTTATTTTGCACTGAAGTTTATCAGGTTTCTGTCACACACCGACATATCTACATGCTACATGCCAGGAATGGAATTGGGTCTGGTATAACAAAATCATCATCATCATGTGATTAGTGTTTATTTTACATTTCTGTTAAGGCTAACTACCTGTCACCCACAGACAACTGCTGTTCACCACATCATGACTACTCAGGCCTCAGGCTCTGACTGCAGCACACAGAGGCTGAGATCTTTAAAAAAAATAACTTGTATTTTTGTATACAATTAAAACGTTACTTTATCAAAATTAAAACAGTGTGGTGTATGGACTTCATTTTCTAACTAAAACAATGCGAAAAACCTAACTAAAATGTATTGTTATGCAAGTAAAATTACATTTCTTGTGTTTTATAATCAAGAATCTCAAACAGGAGTTCTATTGACACGCCACAAGATGGAGACAAAGACTTGAAGAAATGTGAAAAGTCACTACAGTTCACTTTGCGAAGTCACTCTTCGAGATGAGTTGCAATAGTGTGCCAAATAGCCAATCCTCTTACTTCACTTGCAGCTGAATGTGCATGAACCGATATCAGCCGGAGAAACAAAAGTGACATGCCAGTAAAGAGGTCTAAAACGTCACGCTATTGTTTTTGAACGCGGATATCGCACATTTCATTCAGCCTTCCTGGAGTTCACACCAGAGAGTGCATGTGTTGCATCTCACCCTGCATCTCAGTCAGGCATCACTGAAAACACCCAGACTGCATTAGCACCAGTCACTGACGGGTTTCTGGGTGTATAAGGGCTACAAACTGGGCGTAAAATACAAACTTGTTTAGAGTGCATTTACAGCGAGAACATCCAGTGTCATAATTTGAGGCAATGTATCCTTATATTTTACAGGAGAGCAATTCTCCATAAATAGGTTGAAAGAGCTATATGCGCATTTCTTAAATTCAAGATAAGAATCATAACATTATTTCTATTAAAGTTTAATCCCAATAGGTCTTTTGTCAACGGTCCACTGCACGCGCGCGTGCCTCTGGGGTGGACTTCATTGCGCGCCTGCAGTACTTTCCCAAAGTCTTCCGGAGTATGCGCGCGCTCACTTCTCACTTGCACAGCGCGATAGCTGTCGACTTTTCACCGTGCGCTCGAGAGTCACCGGACACCGTTGTCACTTACCTCGGGACGCCAGGATATCCCGGGATAACAACGTATTTTGTGTCAGGTATGTCTGATGTTTATCATACATATATAGGCTGATCAAGAACGTAATGTACGTTAGTTATAGTATAAGTAACGAATGAGTGGTTTGTTTTGGAAGAACTGCCTATTTATCAGCAAACTGTGGGAACCCCACGTAAAAGATAATAGGCCTATATGGATAGGTAGTTTCTCCACATTGTGTATGAAATTGATTTTACGCTTAATTTTGTTTTGTTCTGTATGAGTGGATGACATTGCCTTGTTCACATCTATGTGGAAGAGTAGACCGTAAAGGTAACCGAGGTAACTTAAGTAAAGAGACTATACCAAACAAACCTAGATGAGTATTTTCAACAGCCCGCCACCTCAGGGCCCTCTGTACCTTTTTAAAATAGAATAGTCAGAACTCGACTGACTGTTTTCAGTGTTTCTGAAAAAAACTGGGTAACTTTACCGTTAGAGAAAAGGAAGTTTTGGGTTGTTTGCCTGTGAGAAGTTAAGGATAAGAAGTTAAAAGTTAAAGTAAAGTGTGGCTACCAGCACTTCCACTCTTTCTGCTGGAAGGATACCACAGAGAGTGCTTTTTAGAAACCAAACAGCCTACATTGCAATATTGAATGAGTGGAATTACCAGAGTTTAGTCACAAGTTCTTTAAAGGCGTTTCTCTTCCTATCAAAAACCTATTAGCAAGGGTAATCCGTTATGAGGCTGTAGTAATGGAGCATTTTGTGTTAAATGGAAAATGTCAAAGGGTCAAACAATAACTTATATGATATGGATTTGTGGCTGACTGGATCATCAAGTGTACTGCACATTTGTCAAACTTTTGATAGATCAATTCTGAAAGTAATTTAGGCTGAAGGCCTTATCAGACTATGTTAAATAACCTTCAGAGGCAGAATATTCCTTTAGTAAATGTGGCTGTGATTTATTTGGCAATGTGCCTTCAGGAAACCACCTTGAGGAAAAAGCAGGGCTGGATGTTTCCTTAACATGTCCAGCTATCTGAGTTGTTTCGGTGGCTTTGTCGTGGTAAGATTGTAGGGGTTTACTTGTTCATCATGCTGCAGGGAGTTTGCATAATCCCACCACCTTCATTAAAGTAATCAACTTGAATCCTTGTTTCGCTACTGATTTTAAGGCCGCTTGTGTGTCTGTGTGAAGGAGTTGTTGTGGAATTCTGAGGGTCGGATGGTGAAAAATGCGATTAGGCTGTCCAAGGCCGGACTTCATCACTTCCTGTTTCTTTACGAGGTCAGTTCCTGTCTTTAGCCTCGGGCCCAGGCAGGAAGGAAGGGGGCATGAATACGTTTTTTTAGTTGGGGAGGGGGCAGGTTTAAGAAATGGACATCAACATTGTAACATAGCTTTCCCAACAAGCAACTGAGGACTGGGACAATTGTGTCCAAATGTCCAAAATGAGCCCTGATGTTGGACACCCCTGGATGGAGGGAGTCAGCTAAATCTGTCATTTCGAACAAGGGCTTTGCTGTTGTTGGCCACTGGTGCAAACTGAGGAAGACTCAAACTTATTCTTGTTGCACCCGTAGGAGCAGGCCCTGAGCCCCTAATGCTTAAAAGCAGGATTAGACGTTAATTCACGTGATTCCTTCCAACAAGCCACCTCAGTCCTCTGTATCTGGAGGTTATGATGACATCATGTGGAAACAGGACATCCCAGTGACCAAGACACCTTACTGTTCCATTGCACCCACCCCCCCTCTAGTTTCTCTCCCACCCTTTTCTGAGTGTGTGTATGTACTCTATGAGTGTGTGTTATGTGTGTGAGGGTTCGGTGACAGCTTGCTTCCCATTGTCCTATCATTCCTGCTCCACTCACCCTCTGCATCCTGTGGGGCTTCCTGCTTGTGAGGGAGAGACTCAGAGAGAGAAACTAACAAAGGTAAGAAAAGAGGATTGGAGAAAGTCTAGAAAGAACTGGTGTAAAATTTTAGAAACTCCAATAGATCTGAACAGTTGTGTGTTTGTGTGTGTATGTGTGTGTTTGTGTGTGTTTCTCTGTGTTCCCGCAGTGAATTTCCTGCTGGGAGTAACTTATCTGCAGTCCACTGTGCAGGAAAGGGTGTGTCATTTGGATTTGGATGTTTGCGAGTGTGACGATGGAGGGTGATGTTATTGTGACACAATGCGTGCTAATGCTTCGTAGGTCGGAATTTATGGGCTTTATTATACTGTTATAGACTATACAAATATGCTGTTCTGCAGAAAGAAACTAAGTATAATTTTGAGGTACTATTCTACTGCACATTTCAGAGGTAGACATTCCACTTGTTTTATTCCATAAATATAGGTGTTTCTTGCTTTTCAAATTATTATTGGACATACAAACATTATGTAACACTGCAGGGGCCATTTTACATATTGAATGCTTTTATTTAGGGCACTTTGCTATTAATAGATGTTTACATTTTTGAATGCAGGACTTTTGTAACGGAGTGTAGTACTGCTACTTGTACTTGAGTAATTGATCAGCATACGTTTTTCATTACTGCTGTTCTGTACATTTTTAACAAGTACAGTAAACGTTTTGGGTAGAAAGTATTTCAAGTAAAGTCTGTGAGATAAGAAATTCAGTTCATCTCCATTGTATTGGTTGGAGGCGGATATTTCAAAACCTGGGTAAAAAAGCTATTATATCATATTATATGCATATCTTTATACCATTAGGGGTAGGTGAGGCAATTATTTTTTGTAACAACCCTTGAAAAACTATAAATGACTTGAAACACTGCTGCTTATTATCTAAAGATGGTTATTACTCTGTGCTGTAAAAGAACCTGTTGTTGCAGACAGACTCATCACTAACCAATACCACACTTCTCCCCCACCAGAAGAAGCTGCTTCTGTATTCTAATTATTTCTTCTTGCTAACTGCTATAAAAATCTGCTGTGACATTAAGCAACTTGTCAAAGAAGCAAGGTGAATTTTGAAACAGCTAACAGGTATAACATACTGGTATATCTGTGGAATGACTATGATTGAAAAGTAGTTTTTTTGTAGTATATTTGTGGCAAGCATTAATGACAGTTGTATCATGGAGAAATAATGACTGCCATTTTATTGTTACACCATATGTAAGTTTCGCAACTGGTAGCAGAAGTCTAAACATATTTTAGATAAGGTGACAAGCATTGTAGTCACTTTTTTTTTTTAAATGTATCACTCCAGCTTTCATGACCTTCCAGTCACAGATAAATTTCCAGAAATTGAACATGGTGTGTGTTTGCCTTGCATCCTGCATCTTATTTGCTTAACTTGGTTTTAACAGTAAAAGAGGAACTCAGGCTGGTCTCAAATTACTCCGATGCAACTGACAGTACTTATGCACACTTTTGTCTTGTACCAAAGACCTAGTGTCAAAAGTAGCAACAAGTTGTGCAGTTTGCCAATTTGAATGCACAACCCAGCGTGCCACCCATCACCACCAAACACCCACACACACACTTTGCTCTAGTACCTTTAAAGTTTGTGGCTGGTTGTAAGAGACATCCAAATAGTTACGATAAAGCACAGACAAACATGAGGAAATACACACACAAATGTTGGTTTGTGTTTAATTCTGCACAATTGCGTACTTTGGCTCGTCGTAAATGCTGGATTGGTGGAGTCTTTGAATCATTGGGCTGTGTACTGCGCTGCATGTGTGACTTTAGTGTTGATTCCTATATGTAAAAACTAAACTCGCAGGTGCTATTTACGAATCATCACAGCTTCTGTGTGCAGAGAGGAAGACAGATATTTGATCAACAGGAACTCAACGGAGAACAATGATTGTATGGGTGTCCTCTCTCTCTCTGTGTGTGTGTGTGTGTGTGTGTGTGTAAGAGAGACTACTATATGTTATTGTGCTGAGCCTGTCTGGTCATCTGCCAATCTTGGAAAAGCAGAGAAGAAGATGAAAGAAAGGGCAGAGGTGAGATAAAGATCATAGTCAGGAGGCCTCTTCTACACCCTCTGTCCCTTCTCCTTTTTAATG